>NW_016829624.1:0-3879 GCF_001698545.2 Rhinopithecus bieti | reverse complement strand
AGTGTAACTCTGTGAGATGAAGTCACATATCAGAAAGCAATCTCTCAGAAAGCTTCTTTCACGTGTTTATCTGAGGATATTTCCTTTCTCACTGCAAGCTGCATGAAGCTAAGAAGTATCCTGTTGCAGATTTCAAGAAACCTGTGTTAGCAAACTGATGACTGAAGAGAAAAGTGTAACTCTGTGAGTTGCATTCACACATCGAAATGCAGTTTCTCAGAATGCTTCCTTCCAGTTTTTTCCCAAGGATATTTCCTTTTTCACCATAGCCCACAATGGGCTTCCAAATATCACTTTCCAGAATCCACGAAAACAGTGTTAGCAAACTGCTACAAGAAGGGAAAGGTGAAACTCTGTATGATGCATTCACACATCAGAAAGCAATTTCTGAGAAAGCTTCTTTCTAGCTCTTATCTGAGGATATTTCCTTTTTCACCATGGGCCTCAATGAACTCCGAAATATCCTCTTGCAGAATCCCCGTAGACAGTGTCATCAAAATACTCAATGAAACAAACAGGTAACTCTTTCAGTGTTAGCAAACTATTCCAGGAAAAGAACCATGACATGATCTGTGAAATACCTTCAGATAGATACTGGAGAGAAGATTTCCGAGGAGCTGCTTTGTGACTCGTGCATTCCATTCACAGAATTATACTTTTCTTCTCATAGATGATTGGGGAATCCCGCTTGGAAGATTTCAAGAAAACAGGGTTAGTGAACGGATCCATGGAAAGGAAGGGGTAACTCTGTGAGTTGCTTTCACGTGTCACAATGCAGTTTCTCAGAACCCTTCTTTCCAGTTTTTATCTGAGGATATTTCCTTTTTCACCATAGCCCTCACTGGGCTCCCAAATATCACTTTGCAAATGCCACGAGAACAGTCTTAACGAACAGCTTCATGAGGAGAAAGGTGTAACTCTGTGAGATGAAATCACAGATCACAAAGAAGTTTCTCAGAATGTTTCCTTCTCATTTTTATCAGCGGATATTTCCTTTGACCCTATAGTCTTCAACGGGATCCGAAATATCAGTTCTCAGATTCCACAAAAATGGGGCTAGCCAACGTTTCCACGAAATACAGCTGTAACTCAGTGAGTTGAATTCACACATCACCAAGCAGTTTCTCAGAAAGCTTCTTTCTTTTGGAGCTGAGGTTATTTGCAGAATTTTGCTAACACTCTTTTCCTGGATTCTGGAAAGTGATATTTAGGAGCTCATTGTGGGCTATGGATATTTTAGATCGCGCTGAAGTCTAAGGTGACAAAGGAAATATCCTTAGATAAAATTAGAAAGAATCTTTCTGAAAAGTTCTTTGTGAAGTGTGATTCATGTCACAGTATTACATCTTTCTGTTCATGGAGCAGTTCTGATTTCATGGATTCTGCAATGGGATATTCCAGAGCACATTAAGGAATATAGTGAAAAAGGAAATAGCCTCAGAAAAAAAATGAGAAAGAAACTGTCTGAGAAACTGCTTTTTGATATGTGAATTCAACTTACAGAGTTACACTGTTCATTGAGCAGTTTGATAACACTGTTTTCGTGGACAATGCAATAAAATATTTGGGAGCACATTGAAGTCTATTTGACAAAGTATATATCCTGAGATAAAAGCCAAAAAGAACCTTTCTGAGAAACTACTTTGTGATGTGTGTATTCATCTCACAGCATTACACCTATCTTTTCATTGAGCTGTTTGACAACACTCTTTTCGTGGAATCTGCAATAGAATATTTGTGAGTGCCTTGAAGCCAATGGTGAGAAAGGAAGTATCCTCAGACAAAAACCAAAAGGAAGCTTTCTGAGAAACTGCTCTGTGATGGGTGAATTTATCTCACAGAGTTACACTGTTCTTTTCATTGAGAAGTTTGCTAACACTGTTTTCTTTGATTCTGCAATGGGATATTTCAGAGCACCTTCAAGCTTATGGTGACAAAGGAAATATCCTCAGACAAAAACTGGAAAGGGGCTTTCTGAGAAACTGCTTTGTGATTTGTGAATTCATCTCACAGAGTTACACAATTCTTTTCATGGAGCAGTTGGGTAGCACTGTTTTTGGGGATTCTGAGAAGAGATATTTTGGAAGGCATTGAGGCCTATGGTGAAAAAGGAAATATCCTCACATAAAAACTAGAAAGAAGCTGTCTAGAAACTGCCTTGTGTTGAGTGTGTTCATCTCAAAGTTACACTGTTCTTTTCATTGAGCAGTTTGCTAGCACTGTTTTCTTGGAATCTTCAATGTTATATTTCAGTGCCCATTGAAACTTGCGGTGACAAAGTAAATATCCTCAGATAAAAACTAGAAAGAAGCTTCCTAACAAACTACTTTCTGATTTGTGAATTCAACTCACAGAGTTACACCTTTCTTTTCAGGAGCAGTTTGGTCGTAGTGTTTTTGGGGAATCTGAGAAGGGTTTTTTTTAATGGCATTGAAGCTTATCGTGACAAAGGAAACATCCTCAGGTAAAGACTGGAAAGAAACTTTTTGAGAAACATTTTCATGATGTGTCAATTCATCTCACAGAAGTACACCTTTCCTTCTATGGAGCAGTTTACTAACACTGTTTTCGTGTAAACAGCAAAGGGATATTTGGGAGTGCCTTGAAGCTTAAGGTGACAAAGGAAATACCCTGATATAAAAACTAGAAAGAAACTTTCTGAGAAAACATTTTCTGATCTGTTAGTTCATCTCACAGTGTTACACAATGCTTTTCATGGAGCAGTTTGGTAGCCCTGTTTTGGGGGAATCTGAGAAGGGGTACTTTGGATCACATTGAAGTCTATGGTGACAAAGGAAATATTCTCAGATAAAAACTAGAAGGAAGCTTTCTCAGAAAGTTATTTGTGATGTGTGAATTCATCTTTGAGAGTTGCACCTTTCTTTTGATGAAGCAGTTTGCTAAAACTCTTTTTGTGAAATCTGCAAAGGAATATTTGGGAGTACAATGAGGGCTACAGTTAAATAGGAAATATCTTCAGATACAAACTAGAAAGAAGATTTCTGAGAAACTACTTTGTGATGTGTGAATTCATCTCAGAGGTGTACACTGTTCTTTTCATTGAATACTTTGATGAAACTGTTTTCATGGAAGCTGCAATAGGATATTTGGTAGCACTTTGAAGAATATGGTGACAAAGGAAATATCCTCAGATAAAAACCAAAAAGAAGCTTTCTGAGAAACCGCTTTGTGATGTGTGAATTCATCTCACAGAGTTACGCTGTTCATTCCATTGAGCAGTTTGCTAACACTGTTTTCTTTTAATCTGCAATGGAATATTTTGGAGCACACTGAAGCTAATAGAGACAAAGGAAATATCCTCATACAAAAAGTAGATGAAAGCTTTCTGAGAAACTGCTTTGTGATGTGTGAATTCATCTCACAGAGT
Source organism: Rhinopithecus bieti (assembly GCF_001698545.2). Taxonomy (NCBI): domain Eukaryota; kingdom Metazoa; phylum Chordata; class Mammalia; order Primates; family Cercopithecidae; genus Rhinopithecus; species Rhinopithecus bieti. The sequence continues at coordinate 491 of NW_016829624.1, read as the reverse complement.
TACACTGTTCCTTCCATTGAGCAGTTTGCTAACACTGTTTTCGTGGAATCTGCAAAGGGACATTTTGTAGTGCATTCAAAATTTAGGTGACCATGGAAATATCCTCATATAAGGGCGCGGTGGCTCAAGCCTGTAATCCCAGCACTTTGGGAGGCCGAGGCGGGTGGATCACAAGGTCAGGAGTTCGAGACCATCCTGGTTAACATGGTGAAACCCCGTCTCTACTAAAAAATACAAAAAACTAGCCAGGCGAGGTGGCGGGAGCCTGTAGTCCCAGCTACTCGGGAGGCTGAGGCAGGAAAATGGCGTGAACCCGGGAGGCGGAGCTTGCAGTGAGCTGAGATATGGCCAGTGCACTCCAGCTTGGGTGACAGAGTGAGACTCCGTCTCAAAAAAAAAAAAAAAAAAAAAAAAAAAAAACTAGAAAGAGGTTTTCTGAGAAACTGCTTTGTGATGTGTTAATTCATCTCACAAAGTTACATGATTCTTTT
>NW_016829623.1:0-2062 GCF_001698545.2 Rhinopithecus bieti | reverse complement strand
ATTCCTCAGCTTCAAGTCACCTTAGCTGTTGCCAACTGGAATAGAAATGAGTTGGCCCCACTGAACTTTGCCTAAAACTGCAGATTCTGAACAAACGTTTGAGGTAGTACAGACACAAAATAAAAGTTATTGTCATTAAAGAAACAATAATAATAACTACTAAAACATGTAGGATACCTTTGCGCCAGCAGGTAGGTAGAGGCTGAAAGAAAAGATCTAGAGATGAACGAAAGTGGAAATCCAAAGGGCTTCGAAGAGACTGTTAGTAGAAGCCTGATGGCCCTTGAGCAGAAACCTTTATTGTCATGAGAAAAGTAGATGATGCATTCAATGTGCTGAAAGAAAATTGTGAGCCTGAATATGATACCCAGCAAAGCTACCTTTGAAAAATGTATGAGAAATAAAGTTTTTCTCAGACAAGCAAACACTGAGGGCATTCATCACCCCAAACCAGCCATAGAAGAAATGCTTCTGGGAGTCCTAAACCTGAAAGTGAAAAGACAATATCTACCATCATAAAAACACAAAAAAGTCTAAAATTCACTGGTAGAACAGATACACAATTGAGAAACAGGAATCCAATATTACCACTACAGAAAACCACTAACTCATATAGGTAAATAATAAAAAGAAAGAAAGGACCAAAGGATATGCAAGACAAACATTAAACAATGAACAAAATGACAACAGCAATAATTCTTCAGCTGTCAATACAACCTTGAGTATAAATGGCTTAAATTGTCCAATTAAAAGATAAAGTTTGGATGAGTGAATCAAAAAACAAGACCTAAGAAACTCACTTCAGGCTGGGTGCAGTGGTGTATACCTGTAACCCCAGCACTCTGGGAGGCTGAAGTGGGCAGATCACTTGAGGTCAGGAGTTCAAGACCAGCCTGGACAACATGGTGAAACCCCATCTCTACTAGAAATAAATAAATAAAAAAAAATTAGCTGGGCATGGTGGTGCATGTCTGTAATCCCAGCTATTCAGGAGGCTGAGGTGCAAGAATTGCTTGAACTCGTGAGATGGAGGCTGCAGTGAGCCAAGATCACTCCATTGCACTCCTGCCTGGATGACAGAGTGAGACTGCATCGAAAAGAAAAAGAAGAGAAGAAGAGGGCAGGAGAGGGGAGGAGAGGGACAGGGAGAAGAAGGAAAGAGAAGAGGAGAGGATAAGGGAAGGGAAAAGAAAGAAAAGAAAAGAAAAGAAGAAAGAAGGAAGGAAGGAAAGAAAAAAAGAAAGAAGGAAGGAAGGGAGGGAGGAAGGAAAGAGAAAGAAAGAAAGAAAGAAAGGAAGGAAGGAAGGAAGGAAGGAAGGAAAAAGGAAGAGAGAGAGGAAGAAAGGGAGGGAGGGGGAGAGGGAGAGGGAGGGAGAGAGGAGAGAGAGAGAAAGAAATAAAGAAAAAAAAGAAAGAAAGAAAAGAAAGGAAGGAAGGAAGGGAGAAAGAGAGAAAGAGAAAAGAAAGAAAGAAAGAAACTTCACCTGAGTGCCAATGAAAAACTCACATCACCTGTAGAGGCATACCCACACCCCACATACAACAATGAAAGTGAAGGGATGGAAAAAATATTCCATACAAATGGAAAACCTTTGAAAGTGTGCAGGAGTAACTGTATCTACATCAGACAAAATGGACTTTAAGTCAAAAAACGTAAAAAGAGAAAAAGAAGGTCATTATATAACGATAAAGAGATCCATTCACCATAAGAACATAACAGTTATAAATGTATATGCATCCAACACTCGAGCACCCAGATGAATAAGGCAACTATCTTTAGAACTAAAGACAAAGGCACAGCCCAATACTATAATCACTGGATATTTCAACAGCCCATGTTTAGCAGGGGATAGCACATCTAAACAGAAGATCAACAAAGAAACATCAGACATAGTCTCCTCTATAGGCCAAATGAACACAAGAGACATTTAGATAACATTTAATAAAATTACTAGAAGAAAACCTAGGAGAAATGCTTCAGGACATTGGTCTAGGTAATGATTTTATGGTTATGATTCAAAAGCAGAGCCAAAATCCTCAAAATAGACCATTGAGACTACAG
>NW_016829622.1:0-453 GCF_001698545.2 Rhinopithecus bieti | reverse complement strand
GGGCACAGAGCCAGCCAGCCCAACCCCATCCCTGCCAGTGCCCACCCATTTGCCAGCACTGCCCCAAGTGAAACTAGGCATGGAGAACAGCAGACTCTCCCCAATGCTGAGCGCTCCCCAGCACCCTGCTCCCGTGTCAACACCACTACTGGTGCAACCACAGGCACAGTCACCAGCAGGGGCCCCCACCATGCAAGCTGTGTTCCCTTTGTGGCTGTGGTAAATGCTGACACAGAAGCAGGCATACCAGCACCCACTAGCACCCTACTGCAGCCATGCTGCTGCTGCCACTGCTGCTGGCACATGCAAATGAGGATGGATTCCACTGTCTCTGTACTACTAAATGCTTTGGCTGACACCACCAATTAGAGTGTAGTGACCAGCCATCTGAGAGCATCTTGGCTTACCCAGTGCAGTGGATTCTTAACCTCGAGGAGACAGAACAAAGTTGGG
>NW_016829621.1:0-1053 GCF_001698545.2 Rhinopithecus bieti | reverse complement strand
ACAAAAATTAGTTGAGCGTGGTGGTGGGCACCTGTAATCCCAGCTACTTGGGAGGCTGAGTTAGGAGAATCCAAGGAGGGCAGAGGTTGTAGTGAGCCGAGATTTAGCCACTGCATTCTAGCCTGGGCAACAGAGTGAGACTGTCTCAAACAAACAAACACCCAAACCCAAAAGCAAGTTATACAAGAATGATTTTTCATGAGGTCACCTGAGGATATGCAGGTGAGAGGCATTCCTTTTTGCCAGGCCTTTAATATCTAACAGGGAAGGGATGAAGTGAGAGAAAAATATAGAAATTTCACACATCAACATACAACACTAAAAAATTCATAGCTAAACATGAAAATTACTACTAAGAACTTTAAAGATAACAACTGTTCAGGTGGGTGTAATTCTATTACAAGCTTAACGAAGGCAGATGACAGGCCTCTGAGCAGATAGTGCGACTTTCTCCAAGTTTACGAACAACTAAAGTATTAGTTCTTCTAATACTTTCGGTTCACAATCTATTCTGACTTAGCTTTAATACGATTTTTTGTTTTTTTTTGAGGCAGAGTCTCGCTGTCTCCCAGGCTGGAGTGCAGTGGCGCGATCTCGGCTCACTGCAAGCTCCGCCTTCCGGGTTCACGCCATTCTCCTGCCTCAGCCTCCTGAATAGCTGGGACTACAGGTGCCCGCCACCATGCATGACTAATTTTTTTTTTTTTTGTATTTTTAGTAGAGACGGGGTTTCACCGTGTTAGCCAGGATGGTCTTGATCTCCTGACCTTGGGATCCGCCTGCCTCGGCCTCCCAGAATGCTGCGATTGCAGGCGTGAGCCACTGCACCCGGCTAAGTCTTAATCATTTTATCTTCTCTAAGAGCCTGGTACAGAAATCCTCTGAGCCACTGCCATTTTCTAAAGAGGTACACTTTAACAGAAATGCCATTCTTCTCTCGAAAGATGAAGTACCTGCTTACTTTCATTATAAAATTCTGAATATGGTTTCATTGTTATGTTTTATTGTACCAAGGAACTGCAATAAAAGTAACTATGGCTATATGCATTAAGT
>NW_016829620.1:0-649 GCF_001698545.2 Rhinopithecus bieti | reverse complement strand
TTCATCATTTCATTTCATCATTTCATCATTTCATTTCATCATTTCATTTCATTTCATCATTTCATTTCATTTCATCATTTCATCATTTCACTTCATCATTCCATTTCATTTCATCATGTCATTTCATCACTTCATTTCATCATTTCATCTCATCTCATTTCATCTCATCTCATCATTTCATCTCATCATTTCATCTCATCATTTCATTTCATCTCATCATTTCATCCCATCATTTCATTTCATCCTTTCATTTCCTTTCATCATTAAATTTCATCTCATCATTTCATTATTCATCAATTCATCTCATCATTTCATCTCATCTCATTATTTCATCTCATTTCATTTCATCTCATTTCATTTCATCATTTCATTTCATCATTCATCAGTTCATCTCATCATTTCATTTCATCATTTCATATCATTTAATCTCATCATTTCATTTAATCTCATCATTTCATTTTATTTCATTTCATCATTTCATTTCATCATTTCATTTCATCATTTTAATTTCATCATTTCATTTCATCATTTCATCATCTCATTTCATCATTTCATTTCATTTCATCATCTCATTTTATCATTTCATTTCATCATTTCATTTAATTTCATCATTTCATTTCATCGTTTCATTTCTTTTCATTTCATCGTT
>NW_016829619.1:0-7219 GCF_001698545.2 Rhinopithecus bieti | reverse complement strand
AAGCCTTCTCAGAAACTGCTTTTTGGTGTGTGAATTCATCTCACAAAGTTACACCATTGCTTTCATTGAGAAGTTTGCTAACACTGTTTTCATAGAATCTGCAATGAGATATACAGGAGCTCATTGAGGCCCGTGTTTAAAAAGGAAATATCTTCGGATAAAAAGAAGAAAAAAGATTTCTGAGAAGCTTTTTTTGTGATGTGACAATTCTTCACACAGAGTTACACTACTCTTTCATGGATCAGTTTGCTAGCATTGTATTTGTGGAATCTGAGAAGGGATATTTTGGATCGCTTTGAAGCCTAGAGTAACAAAGGAAATATCCTTATATAAAAACTAGAGATAAGGTTTCTGAGAAACTGCTTTGTGACATGTGAATTCATCTCACAAATTTTCACCACTCTGTCATGGAGGAGTTTGCTAGCACTCTTTCTGTGGAATCACTGAAGTGATGTCATGGATAGCATTGAATCCCATGGTGAAAAATGAAATATCCACAGATAAAAACTGGAGAGAAGCCTTCTCAGAAACCACTTTGCAGTGTGTGAATTCATCTCACCGAGTTACAACACTGCTTTCATTGAGAAGTTTGCTAACACTATTTTTGCAGAATCTGCAATGAGATATATGGAAGGGAACTCAGGCCTGAAATATCCACAGACAAAAACAAGAAACAAGCTTTCTGAGAAACTGCTTTGTGATGTGTGAATTGATCCCACAGAGATACACTTTTCGTTTCGTTGAGCAGTTTGAAAACACTGTTTTCGTGGAATATGCCATGGGTTATTCCGAGGGCATTGACTCCTACAGAGAAAAATTAAATAACTTTAGATAAAAAGTGGAGAGAAGCCTTCTGAGAAACTGCCGTGTGATGTGTGCATTCATCTCACAGAGCAACACCACACTTTTCATTGAGAAGTTTTCTAACAATATTTTCGAGGAATCTGCAATGAGATATATGGTAGCACATTGAGGCCTGTGTTTAAATAGGAAATACCCTCAGATAAAAACAAGAAGGAAGCTTTCTGAGAAACTGCTTTGTGATTTGTGAATCTTCACACAGAGTTACACTACTCTTTCAAGGAGCAGTTTGCTAGCACTGTATTTGTGGAACCTGAGAGGGGATATTTTGGATAGCTTTGAAGTCTATGGTGACAGAGGAAACATCCTCAGACAAAAACCAGAAAGAAGGTTTCTGAGACACTGCTTTGTGATGTGTGAAGTCCGGTCACAGTGTTACATAACTCTTTCATGGAGCAGTTTGCTAGCACTGTTTTTGTGGAATCTGAAAAGCGATAATTTTGATCTCTTTGAAGCTTATGGTGACAGACTAATCATCCCAAGACAAAAATGAGAAAGAAGCTTTCTGAGAAACTGCTTTGTGATGTGTGAATTCATCTCACAATGTTACAAAACTCTTTTATGGAGCAGTTTGCTAGCACTCCTTATGGAATCTGATAAGCGATATTTTTTATTGCTTTGAAGCCTGTGGTGACAAAGGAAATATCCTCAGATAAAAACCAGAAAGAACCTTTCTGAGAAACTGCTTTGGATGTGTGAATTCATCTCACAGTGTTACACCACTCTTTCATGGAGTAGTTTGCTAGCCTTGCTTTTGTGAAATCACAGAAGTGATATTTTGGATAGCATAGAATCCTATGATGAGAAATGAAATATCCTCAGATGAAAACTGGGCAGAAACCTTCTCAGAAACTGCTTTTTGGTGGGTGAATTCATCTCACAGAGTTACACCATTGCTTTCATTGTGAAGTTTGCTAACACTATTGTCGCAGAATGTGCAATGAGATATAAGGGAGAGCCTTGAGACCTGTGTTTAACAAGGAAATATCTTCGGATAAAAAGAAGAAAGAAGCTTTCTAAGAAGTGGTTTTGTGATGTGAGAATTCATCACAGAGTTACAATACTCTTTCATGGAACCATTTGCTTGCACTGTTTTTATGTAATCTGAGAAGTGATACTTTGGATCGCTTTGAAGCCTACAATGACAAAGGAAATATTCTCAGATTAAAACTAGAAAGAAGCTTTCTGAGAAACTGCTTTCTGATGTGTGAATTCATCTCACAGGGTTACACAACTCTTTCATTGAGCCGTTTGATAGCAGTGTTTCTGTGGAATCTTAGAAGGAATATTTTTGATCGCTTTGAAGCCTATGGTGACAAAGGAAATATCCTCAGATAAAACTAGAAAGAAGGTTTCTGAGAACTGCTTTGTGATGTGTGAATTCATCTCACAGTGTTACACAACTGTTTCATGGAGTTGTTTGCTAGCACTGTTATTGTGGAATCTGAGAAGGGATATTTTAGACTGCATTGAAGCCTATGGTTAGAGAGGAAACATCCTCAGACAAAAACCAAAAAGAAGCTTTCTGAGAAACTGCTTTGTGATGTGTCAATTCATCTCACAATGTTACACAACTCTTTCATGGAGCGGTTTGTTAGCACTGTTTTTATGGAAACTGAGAAGGGATATTTTTGATTGCTTTGAAGCCCATGGTGACCGAGGAAATATTGTCAGATGAACCCAGAAATAAGGTTTCTGAGAACTGCTTTGTGATGTGTCAAATCATCTCACAGTGTTACACAACTGTTTCATGGTGTCGTTTGTTAGCACTGTTATTGCGGAATCTGAGAAGGGATATTTTTGATCGCTTTGAAGCCTATGGTTACAAAGGAAATATCCTCAGACAAAATCTAGAAAGAAGCATTCTGAGAAACTGCATTGTGATGTGTGAATTCATTTCACAGAGTTGCAGCACTCTTTCACGGAGCAGTTTGCTAGCACTTTTTTTGTGGAATCACCAAAGTGATATTTTGGACAGCTTAGAATCCTATGGTGAGAAATGAAGTATCCTCAGATAAAAACTGCACAGAAGGCTTCTTAGAAACTGCTTTGTGGTGTGTGAATTGATCTCACAGAGTTACACCAAAGCTTTCATTGAGAAGTTTGCTAACACTCTTTTTGCAGAATCTGCAATGAGATATACGTGAGCTCATTGAGGCACGTGTTATAAAAGGAAATGCCTTCTGATAAAAAGAAGAAAGAAGCTTCCTGAGAAATTGTTTTGTGATGTGAGAATTCATCACACAGAGTTACACTACCCTTTCATGGAGCAATATGTGAGCACTGGTTTTGTGGAATCTAAGAAGTGAAATTTTGCATTGCTTTGAAGCCTATGTTGACAAAGGAAATATCTTCAGATAAAAACTAGAAAGAAGCTTTCTGAGAAACTGGTTCATGATGTGTGAATTCGTCTCACAGAGTTACATTGCACTTTCATGGAGCCGTTTGCAAGCATTGTTTTTGTGGAATCTGAGAAGAGATATTTTTGACTGCTTTGAAGCCTATGGTGACAAAGGAAATATCCTCAGATAAAAACTAGAAAGAAGCTTTCTGAGAAACTGCTTTGTGATGTGTGAATTCATCTCACAGAGTTTCCCTGTTCTTTTCTCTGAGCAGTTTGCTAACACTATTTTGCTGGAATCTGTAATGAGATATGTTTGGGGAGTCTGAGAAGGGATATTCCAGAGTGCATTGAAGTATATGATGATCAATGCAATACCCTCAGACAAAAACAAAAAATAAGCTTTCTGTGAAACTTCTTTGTGATGTGGAAATTCATCTCACAGAGTTGCACCTTTCTTTGCATGGCGCAATTTGGTAATACTGTTTTTGGGGAATCTGAGAAGGGATATTTTGGATCATGTTGAAGCCTATGGTGATAAACGAAATATCCTTAGATAAAAACCAGAAAGAAGCTTTCTGAGAAACTTTTTTGTGAAGTGCATATTCATCTCACAGAGTAACACCTTTCTTTTCATGGAGTAGTTTGCTAAACTGTTTTCGTGGAATCTACAAAGGGATATTTGGGAGTGAGTAGAAGTCTATGGTGAAAAAGAAAATATCCTCAGATAATAACTAGAAAGATGCTTTATAAGAAACTACTTTGTTATTTGTGAATTCATCTCACAGAGACATGCGATTCTTTTCATGGAGCAGTTTTGTAACACTGTTATTGGGGAATCTGAGAAGGGATATTTTCGATCAAATTGAAGCCAATAGTAACAGAAGAAATATCCTCAGACAAAAACTAGAAAGAAGCTTTCTGAGAAAGTTCTTTGTGACATGTGAATTCATCTCACAGAGTTACACGTTTCTTTTCATGGAGCAGATGCTAACACTGTTTTCATAGAATGTACAATAGGATATTTGGGAGCACATTGAAGCCTATGGTGTCAATGGAAAAATCCTGAGACAAAAACCAAAAAGCAGCTTTCTGAGAAACTGCTTTGTGATGTGTGAATTCATCTCGCAGAGCAACACTGTTCTTTTCATTGAGCAGTTTGCTAACCCTTTTCTTCTTGGAAACTGCAATGGGATATATGGGAGCACATTGATGCCTGTGGTGACAAAGGAAATTTCCTCAGACAAAAACTAGAAAGAAGCTTTCTGTGAAACTGCTTTGCAATTTGTTAATTCATCTCACAGAGTTACACCTTTCTTTTCATGCAGCGCTTTGGTTCCACTCTTTTTGTAGAATCAAAGAAGGGATAGTTTGGATTGCTTTGATTCCTATGGTGACAAAGGAAATATCCTCAGAAAAGCAAGAAAGAAGCTTTCTGAGAAACTTCTTGGTGATGTTTGAATTCATCACACAGAGTTCCACCTTTCTTTCCATGGAGCAGTTTGCTAACACTGTTTTCGTGTAATCTGCAATTGGATATTTGGGAGCTTATTGAGTCCTATGGTGAAAAACAAGATATACTCACATAAAAACTGGAAAGTATCCTCCTGAGAAATCACTTTGTGATGTGTGAATTCAGCTACAGAGTCACACCGTTCTTTTCATTGAGCAGTTTGCTAACCCTTTTTATCTTGGAAACTGCAATGGGATATATGGGAGCACATTGGGGCCTATGTAGAAAAAGGAAATATCCTTAGATAAAAACTAGAAAGTAGTTTTCTGAAAAACTGCTTTGTGATGTTTGAGTTCATCTCACAACATTACACCGTAGTTTGCNGTTTTCTTTGAGCAGTTTGCTAAGACTGTTTTCTTGGAATCTGCAATTGGATATTTTAGAGCTCATTGAAACTTATGGTGACAAAGGAAATATCCTTATATACAAACTAGACAGAAGTTTTCTGAGAAACTCCTTTATGATTTGTGAGTTCATCTCACAGAGTTACACCATTCTTTTAATGGAGCACTTTAATAGCACTGTTTTGGGGGAATTTGAGAAGGGATATTTTGGATCGCATTGAAGTCTATGGTGAAAAAGGAAATATTCTCAGATGAAAACTACAAAGAATCTTTCTGAGAAATTTCTTTGTGATGTGTATATTCATCTCACAGAGTAGCACGATTCTTTTCTTGGAGCAGTTTGGTAAAACTGTTTTCACGGAATCTCAAATAGGATGTTTGGGAGCGCATTGAACCCTATGGTGGCAAAGGAAATATCCTTAGACAAAAACCAAAAAGAAGCATTCTTAGAAACTGTTTTGTGATGTGTGAATTCACCTCACAGATTTACACCATTCTTTTCATGGAATAGTTTGCTAACACTATTTTCATGGAATCTGAAAAGGGATATTTGCGAGCTCAATGAGGCCTGTAGTGAAAAAGCAAATATCCTCAGACAAAAACTAGAAAGAAGCATTCTATGAAACTGCTTTCTGACTTTTGAATTCATCTCACGGATTTACATGATTCTTTTCATGGAGCAGCTGGGTAGCACTGTTTTTGAGGATCTGAGAAGGGATAATTTGCATCCCATTGAAGCCTATGGTGACAAAGGGAATACTCTCAGATAAAACTAGATAGAAGCTTTCTGAGAAACTGATTTTGATGTGTGTATTTCTCTCAAAGAGTAGCACAATTCTTTGCTGGATCAGTTTGCTAAAACACTTTTGTGGATCTGTAAAGGGATATTTGGGAGCTCATTGAGAAATACGTTGAAAAGGAATCATCCTCAGATAAAAGTAGAAAGCAGCTTTCTGAGAAACGGTTTTGTGATGTGAGAATTCATCTCATAGTGTTACACCACACTTTTTATGAAGATGTTTATTAGCACTGGTTTGGGAGAATTTGAGAAAAGATATTTGGAATTACATTGAGGCCTACAGCGACAAAGGAAATATTCTCAGATAAAAACTAGAAAGAAGCATTGAGAAACTTCTTTGTGACGTGTGAATTCATCTCAGAGAGTTACAATGTTGTTTTTATTGAGCAGTTTGTGAACACTGTTTTCTTTTATCTACAATTGGATTGGATATTTCAGAGTGCACTGAAGCTTACGGTGACAAAGGAAATATCCTCATATAAAAATGAGAAAGAAGTATTCTGAGAAACCGCTTTGTGATATCTTAATTCATCTCACAGAGTTACACAGTTCTTATCATGTATCACTTTGGTAGCATTTTTTGGGGAATTTGTAATACGATATTTGGGAGCACATTGAAGCCTATGATGACAAAGGAAATATCCTCAGACAAAAACCAAAAAGAAACTCTGAGAAACTGCTGACATGTGTGAATTCATCTCAGCGATTTACATCTTTCTTTTCATGGAGCAGTTTGCTAACACTATTTTCGTGGAATCTGCAAAGGGATATTTGTGAGCACATTGAGACCTATTATGAAAAAGGAAATATCCTCAGACCAAAACTAGAAAGAAGCTTTCTGGGAAACTGCTTTGTGGTTTGTGAATTCATCTAACAGTGTTATATGATTCTTTTCATGGAGCAGTTTGATAACACTGTTTTCTTGGAATCCGCAATGGGATATTTCAGAGTGAATTGAAGCTTATGTTGACAGTTCAGTGAAATAAAAGAGGACACAAGGAAATGGAATAACATACCACGCTCATGGATAGGAAGAAACAATATTGTGGAAATGGCCACACTGTGCAAGGTCATTTATAGATTCAATGCCATCCCCATCAAGCTATCCATGCCTTTCTTCACAGAATTGGAAAAACCGGCTTTAAAGTTCATATGGAACCAATAAAGATCCCGCATTGCCAAGACAATCCTAAATCAAAAGAGCAAAGCTGGAGGCATCATGCTACCTGACTTCAAACTGTACTACAAGTCTAGAGTAACCAAAACAGCACGGTACTGTTACCAAAAAAAAGATATAGACCAATGGAAAAGAATAGAGCCCTCAGAAATAATACTACACATCTACAATCATCTGATCTTTG
>NW_016829618.1:0-1439 GCF_001698545.2 Rhinopithecus bieti | reverse complement strand
TACTGTCTTTACTGTTAATCTGTGGAGAGTCTTTCTGGCCCCACTATTCTTGAATAAATTCCTCTCTATGAACATGATGTACCCAGAGACACTCTAACTGCCAAGTGCCACTTCCTAAAATGGCTGCAGTTTCAAAGTCAAGTCTTTGTCCTGCTTGTTCAAGCAAAGTTGGCAAAGTGGGCTCAGAAAGACGTTTTACATAGTATGTGCTCATTATTCAAGTTCCTGTCATACCTGTTTCTATATGATTTCCTTCATAAATCTGAAAGAAATGTTGGAATAGGGGATGAATCTTATTCATTGTCATTTTTTGGTGTTTGGAAAACTGCCTAGAATGTAATAGGCATTACTTCATGTTTGCTGAATGGATGAATATATGTTCTCTCCATCAGAGCAGTGTTTATCACAATTTCAGGGGGCCAAATTAAACTGAGTCCTCATACACTAAATTCCATAATTTTATGTATTTTTCTGATGTCTATAATATTTCAATATTATCATTTCTTTCTAAAAACTAGACTAACTTCTGCAGTGTAAGCAAAAAATCTGGACAGTTTGTTTTACCAATGTGAATATCTTAATGTTCTCTATAAATAAACTCTAATTATAATGCATCATACTTAGTAAAAAGATTGTGTTTGAACCAGAGAGGTCTAAATTTGAATTTAGTGTAAATTTAAATACTATTTTTGGAATATGCCTACAAATTCCATACTCAGAGAATTATTAACAGTAACACAGATTCTAAAAAATTAGACTTTTTGATAAAATAAATGGTTAGTCCCTTATGGAAAAAAACAGTATTTTTGAGCAAGAATGAAAATTAAGCAAGCATTTGAATGTGTATAATGCATCTTGAGAGTTTTGGCTCTGATATACTTCTTTGTTGCGAAATAGCACATTAACTTATTTGAGTCCATCTTAAATGAGAAACTTGTTTTTAATCCTTGTAAACACCCAAAGAGATATGCACTACAATTATCCCCACAAGGAAGCGGACTCAAAAAAATGATTTTTTTCTTCCTAAGACTGTATGCTACTCCAGTGTGATGAAGACAACATTCAAACCGCAGACTGTCAAACTCTAACGAAACACTAAAGCATTATGGCATGCTGCCTGCTCACAATTTAGTGGGCACTGATCAGTGAGCAATCAGTCCCAATCTCTGTCTCTCTTTGTTCCTGTCTCTTTCCCTATTTCTGCCTCTGTCTCTCACACACACACATACACACACACCCCAAAATGCAGAATATGTAATTACCAATACAGATAATGAACAGAGAATTAACTAGACTAGACTAACTGTTAGGCATCGTTTATTATTAAAAGGAAAGGGGATTATAATTCAGGTTTGTTGTATATATTATCCTGTGTGTTTAATCACAATATATGAAAATATAGTTAGCTTTCATTTTAAAATTTTCAAAAAAAAAAAAAA
>NW_016829617.1:0-1438 GCF_001698545.2 Rhinopithecus bieti | reverse complement strand
TGGCATGATCTCAGTTCACTGCAACCTCCGCCTCCCAAGTTCAAGTGATTCTCCTGCCTCAGTCTCCTGAGTAGCTGGGACTACAGGTAAATGCCACCACACCTGGCTAATTTTTTGTCTTATTTTTAGTAGAGATGAGGTTTCACTGTGTTAGCCAGGCCTCGATCTCCTGACCTCATGATCCACCTGCCTCAGCCTCCCAAAGTGCTGGAACTACAGGCGTGAGCCACCATACCAGGCCAAAAATTACAATATCTTAAATGACAATTTCACCGGATGAGACTAAAAGCAAACTAAACACTGCAGATGAAAATAATTAATGAAATTGAGGACAAAACCATGGGAACCATCCAAAATCAAACACACAGAGAAAACATACTAAAAAACAAAGAAAAGAACATCAGGACGTGCCTGTAATGTCAGGCAGCCTAACAGGTAATTGGAGTGCCAGAATAAGAGGAGAAAAAAAGTACGAAACAGGAAAAAAAAAATTAATAATGGTTGAAAGTTTTTCCAAATGTGAAGAAAACCTTAAACTCGCAGATACAAGAAGCTCAGTGAACCCCAAAACAAGACAAACCAGGGCTCTCTTATTTCCTTAAGACATGAGAACTAAGACACTTCCTCCTGTACACAAAGGCTATATTGAGAAAGGGGAAAGAAAGAGGCCTCTTGAAAGGAGAAGACTTTTTGAATTAATCAGATGATGTGACTTGTGAACCATTCCTTCATAATAGTCAAGGCTTAGTGCTTTCCATTGATGATGGGGCCCTCATCTGGGCTACTGCTTGAATGGCCAGGTCTCTGAGCCTGGTTGTAATTCCTTTCGAAGTCACATCTTGGATAACCAGTCACACTCTATAGAACTTTCCTTCATGGGACTTCGTTTAACTGCATATCCCAGCTTGGCCTCCTTCCTTTCTCAGTCACGCTTGCCCATTCTCCAGCTGATTTTTCCTGGGAATACTTACTGAAAAATTACTTTCGTAGAAAAAATTTGTCTGAGGGTTATACCTTGTCAGAAGGAGGAGGGGAGAAAGTAGACTCTTGCTTTCTCCATTTGTTCTTTTCTCTGTCTTCCCCCACCTTCCTCCCTGCACTAGAAGGACTGTCCACTCTCCTCTACTATATAGCAAGGGCTGTTATCAAAAAGGGTGGGGGGGGGGGGGGGGGAGCACGGGGCTCACGCCTATAATCCCAGCACTTTGGGGGGCTGAGAAGGGTGGATCACGAGATCAGGAGATCGAGACCATCCTGGCTAACACTGGGTGAAACCCGTCTCTACTAAAATACAAAAAATTAGCCAGGTGCGGTGGCAGGCGCTTGTAGTCCCAGCTACACGGCAGGCTGAGGCAGAAGAATGGTGTGAACCTGGGAGGCCAAGCTTGCAGTGAGCCGAGATTGTGCCACTGAACTCCAGCCTGGGTGACAGAAGGAG
>NW_016829616.1:0-1046 GCF_001698545.2 Rhinopithecus bieti | reverse complement strand
CAAGGCTTCTGAAAGAATAGTTAAAACTTCCTTTCCACTTCCCCAATATTCTTCAAAGCAAGGCATTATGGCTTTGATTCTCATGATGATTGACTCTATGTGTCAACTTATCTAGGCCATGTACACCCAGGTATTTGGTCAAATATCATCATAGATGTTTCTGTGAAGGTATGGTTTTTAGATGAGATAAACATTAAATCAGTAGACTAAGTAAAGCAGATTATCCTCCATAATATGAGCATACCTAATCCAATCAGGTGAAGGCTATAATAAAAACAAGACGGATCTCTCAAGAAAGAAAGGGATTTCTGCCAGCAGACTGCCTTTGGACTCAAACCGCAATGTTGGCTCTTCCCTAGATTTCCAGTCTGTTGGCTGACCATACAGATTGTGGACTTGCCATCCTTCACAATTGTATAAGCCAATTCCATAAAACAAATCTCTCTCTCTCTCTCTCTCTCTCTCTCTCTCTCTCTCTCTCATACATATGTCATATATATAAAACCACCAGTGACTTCCTCTCTACCCACTCTTTTCAGTCAATTTTAAACTTCTCTTACTCTTTAAATATTTCTAGTATTGGATTCTTTTTATTTATCTGTTTTTCATTAAATCTTATGGATTCCATTGCCAAATGCATATGGATAGTTCCAACATCCGTCTTGGTTTTCTTTCCACAAGCATATTTATATACACTGGAGTCAAGTAATTTGCTTTTCAGTTTTTTCCTCTTCCTATCCTTCTGAATTCTAGAACTGTTCTCACCATCCACTCCAAAATTGAAGTGGAAAACATGTTAGGTCTTCACAACTTTTCATCAGTTTCTACCTCCAAACAAATATCAACTTCATTCACTTTTATTTATGTGTTTGTGTTTGTGTGTATTAGAAGAGTTTTAGATTTGTAGTTATTTTTTTCCCACAGTCTAATGGTATTTCACTGTTTTCTGGATTCTATTGTTCATTGATAGGTCATCTGCCATTCTTGCTGTTTCTCTAGAAAATAATTCAATAATTCTCAGGCTACATTGAAGCTCTTTTTTTTTT
>NW_016829615.1:0-1456 GCF_001698545.2 Rhinopithecus bieti | reverse complement strand
TTAAAATATTAAAATATTTATATATAAATACATAATTTTATTTTTAATTGTTTCTAGCTTTACTGGGGTATAATCGACAAGTTAGATTTTTATGAATTCAACATTTACAGCATGATAATTTAATAGACATATGTATTATAAAATGATTGCTCCAATCAATTTGATTAACACATCCATAGCTCCCACACCTATTTCCATTTTCTGTGAAGGTGTGTGGTTAGGATACTTATGATCTACTCCCTTAACTAATTCCAAGTAGACAATATAGCATTATTAACTACAGTCACCGTGTTCTACATGAGATCTCCAGAACTCACTCATAACTGAATATTTGTACCCTTTGACCAAGATCTCTCTATTTCCCCCATCTCCTAGCTCCTGGTAATCACTATACTACTCTCTACTTCTATGAGTTTGTGTCTGATAAGAGGTTCATATACAAAATATATAAGGAGCTCTCAATAGCAAAAATCAAATAACATAGCTAAAAGAATTCATTAAATAGGTTGAACACATATGGCAATATTTTTTCTGAGAGATTGGTGCAATATATAAAAGTAGCATTAGTATCTGAACAACCATTTTACTGCAGCTTTACAAAATATTTATATGTATTTTTCACTCTGTTAATAGAATCACTGAAAGTAATCTGATGTTCAATTGAATATTTCTCATGTAAAGTGAAGGTGACCTATACATAATTAATTCTCTTACGTATCAAATATTTGTGCCAATCAGATGGGCACAGGTTATAAGTCTTGAACATGGTATTTTTTCTTATGGAAATTATTGTCTTATAATTCTAACTATAGTGACACCATCTAACGTTTATTGACTTATTAAATGAGCCAAACAATGATTTAACCACTTTACCTACATTAATCCATTGCCCTTCAAAGTTATTTTCAGAAACAAATATTTATTTCTCACTTTTATGATGAAGGCTGTGGCACAGGTAGGTTAAATAATTTACTTAAGGTCATAATTCACGTAAACAGCAAAATGAAATTCAAAAGTGATCAGGAAGAAAGGAATTTAACAAGGAATAAACATGTTCACTAGAGCTTATATAAGCCATGTAGAAATCAGGAGGATTCTATGAGAGAGACTCTCAGGGGAAAAGCATTGTGTAATCAGTGAGGGTCTGCATATAAATGATATGTAACCTCAGACCTGATATATGAGAAGAAGCCATTCTTATCACGAGTAAAGGAGAGATGAGGACACCCCAAGTGAAGACCTTGAGAGATGAAAACAAAAAAACAAAACAAAACAAAACAAACTTGGCCTATTTTGCTTTGTAGAATATCTCTCAAGTGACTTGCTCATTGAAATATACTTTTAAATACTTTGCATTTTATACTAACCCAGAAAATCATTTCTTGTATTTTAATACCAAATTAGAGGCAGAATAATAAGTGATTATCAAAATAAGAATCAGCAAGGAACTATTAAC
>NW_016829614.1:0-912 GCF_001698545.2 Rhinopithecus bieti | reverse complement strand
GCCCAGGCTGGAGTGCAATGGCACTATTTCAGCTCACTGCAACCTTCACTGTCTGGCTTCTTTCTTTTTTCTTTTTTTTTTTTTTTTTTTTTTTTTTTTTTTTGAGACAGAGTCTGGCTCTGTCGCCCAGGCTGGAGTGCAGTGGCTGGATCTCAGCTCACTGCAAGCTCTGCCTCCCGGGTTTATGCCATTCTCCTGCCTCAGCCTCCCAAGTAGCTGGGACTACAGGCGCCCGCCACTTCGCCCGGCTAGTTTTTTGTATTTTTTAGTAGAGACGGGGTTTCACCATGTTAGCCAGGATGGTCTCGATCTCCTGACCTCGTGATCCGCCCGTCTCGGCCTCCCAAAGTGCTGGGATTACAGGCTTGAGCCACCGCGCCCGGCCTTCTTTTTTTCTTTGAGACAAAATCTCACTTTGTTCCCCAGGTTGGAGTGCAGTGGCACAATCTCCGCTCACTACAAACTTTGCCTCCCAGGTTCAAGTGGTTCTCCTGCGTCAGCCTCTTGAGTAGCTGGGATTACAGGCATGCACCACCGTACCCAACTGATTTTTGTGTTTTTAGTAGAGACGGGGGTTTTACCATGTTGGCCAGGCTGGTCTCGATCTCCTGACCTCAAACAGTCTACCTACCTTGGTCTCCCAAAGTGCTGGGATTACAGATGGGAGCCACTGCACCCAGCCCACCTTCCGGTTTCAAGTGATTCTCCTGCCTCAGCCTCCTGAATACTTAGGATTACAGGCACCCATTGCCACACCCAGCTAATTTTTTGTATTTTTAGTAGAGATGGGGTTTCGCTATGTCGGCTGGTCTGGAACTCCTGACCCCATGATCCACCTGCCTTGGCCTCCCAAAGTGCTGGGATTATAGGCGTGAGCCACTGTGTGCAGCCTAATATATATATATATATATA
>NW_016829613.1:0-332 GCF_001698545.2 Rhinopithecus bieti | reverse complement strand
AAAAGAACGGTTTAACACTGTGAGATGAATTCACACATCACAAAGCAGTTTCTCAGAAAACTTCTTTCTCATTTTTGTCTGTGGATATTTGTTTTTTCCAATATAGGCCTCAATACACTCGTGAATAACCCTTTGAAGGTTCCACGAAAACGGTGTTAGCAAACTACTCAATGAAAAGTACAGTGTAACTCTGTGAGATGAACTCACACATCATAAAGCAGTTTCTAAGAGCGCTTCTTTCTAATTTTTGTCTGAGGATGTTTGTTTATTTCACTATAGGCCTCATGCACTCCCAAATATCACTTTGCAGATTCCATGAACACAGTGTTAGC
>NW_016829612.1:0-1392 GCF_001698545.2 Rhinopithecus bieti | reverse complement strand
TCAGACCCCTTAATCTTTACTTTTCCTTTCTCAGAATATGAGATTTATTGAAAATTACTTTTAACTAGAATGCTGAGTTTTAATCTAAATAGATAAAGATATTCACCAAGATGATTAAGTATCTACATGCAGCAATCAACTTATTATTTCCTGTTCTATCAGTTACCCTCTTCTGGGAACACTATATATACAATGGGAGTTTTTCTCTGACCTATGCAAAAAAATTTAAAAAAAAAACATAAATAGCAGTTATACCAAAAAATATATGTTACTGTTTGATTTAAGAAATAGCATAGAATTTGTGTTGACAGCATAGTGTCAATCTTTCTTGAACTTTTTATTAGCTCCATTATTTTGCCAGTTCTCTTAAATTGCCAGAGGAGCAATTTAATTATGTGTAGAACAAGGATAAGAATACCCAGCCTGGGCAGGGCGCAGTGGCTCACGCCTGTAATCCCAGCGCTTTGGGAGGCCGAGGCCAGGAGTTGAAGACCAGCCTGGCCAACGTAGTGAAACCCCGTCTCTACTAAAAATACAAACATTAGCCAGGTGTGGTGGTGTGCACCTGTCATCCCAGTTACTCAGGAGGCTGAGGCAGGAGAATGGCTTGAACCCAGGTGGTGGAGGTTGCAGTGAGCTAAGATCGCTCCATTGCATTCCAGCCTGGGCAACAAGAGCGAAACTCCTTCTAGAAAAAAAAAAAAGAAGAAGAAGAATACCCAGCCTGAACATCTGAAAAGATTATTCTGAGGATTGTTTGTAACAATGTATGGAAAGCACTATACAACCTAAAAATAATATGGAATTATAACTTTCTTTCCAAAAGAGAAAGCAATTCGTTTTCTAGGGCTGCTATAACAAAAGCACGTTATCACAGAAATGATTAATGACAGAAATAGATTGTGTCACAGTCCTGGACAATAGAAGTTCCAGTAAAGCATGACAGAGTTAATTCTTTCTGAGGACTGTAATGGATAATCTGTTCTAAGCCTCTCTCCAAGTTTCTGGTGGTTTGTTGGCAATCTTTGGCATTCCTTGGCATGTTAAGTACATCACCCCAATGTCTGCCTTGGTGTTCATATGGCCTTCTCCCTGTGTAGGTGCCTGTGTCCAAATTTCCCCTTTTTATATGGCATCAATCATATTGGATTAGGAGTCTACCCTACTCCAGCATGACCTAATCTGAACATTCTAAGGTACTGGGGATTAGTAATTAAATCTATAAATTTTGGGGAGGCATAACCCAGCCCAGAATGCTACCTTATTAAAAACTGATCTTAGGGAGACAGAGAGAGACTCTGCCTTAAAAAAATTACAGCTCACACTTAGTCCTTTAGCCAGTAACATAATTCTTGGCTCTTATTCACTGGCAATCACAGAGAGATTTTATAT
>NW_016829611.1:0-679 GCF_001698545.2 Rhinopithecus bieti | reverse complement strand
TTTTTTTTTTTTTTTTTTTTTTTTCTGGAGGGAGTCTTGCTTTGTTGCTGAGGCTGCAGTGCAGTGGCGCAATCTCAGCTCACTGCAACCTCTGCCTCCAGGTTTCAAGTGATGCTTAAGTCTCAGTCTCTCAGTTGTAGCTGAGACTACAGGTGTGCACCACCATGCCTGGCTAATTTTTGTATTTTTAGTGGAGATGGGGGTCTCACTATGTTGTCCAGGCTGGTCTCGAACTCCTGAGCTCAAGCAATTCACCTACCTCGGCCTCCCAAAGTGCTGCGATTATAGATGTGAGTCACCAGACCTGGTCTTTGCCCACTTTTCAATGGGATTTTTTGTTTTATTTTTCTTGCTGATCTGTTTGAGTTCCTTGTAGATTCTGGAAACTAGTCTTTTGTTGGCTGCATCTTGCAAATATTTTCTCCCCCTCCGTGAAGTTGTCAGTTTACTTTGCTGATTATTTCTTTTGCTGTGCAGAAACTTTTAAATTAGGCTCCATTTACTTATTTTCATTTTTGTTGCATTTGCTTTTGGGGTCTTAGTCATGAATTATTTGCCTAGGCCAATGTCTAGAAGAGTTTTTCCAATGTCATCTTCTAGAATTTTTAGTTTCAGGTCTTTTTTTTTTTTTTTTTCTGTGTACTTTATTTATTTATTTATTTATTTATTTATTTATTTA
>NW_016829610.1:0-2878 GCF_001698545.2 Rhinopithecus bieti | reverse complement strand
TGCCCTGGTTGGCTTCCTCTTGCCTGGCACTAGCCCTGCTCTGCCCAGAGCCCCTCCCAGGTCACGACACCGTGGAGAGCTAGCAGAGGAGGCTCGGCAGGGCCTCCCAGACCATGCGGCTGCAGGTTACCATATGGTGTGAACAGCATGCCTCATCTTCCATGGCCACTCTCAGTCATAGAAATCGCCTGCCAGGTGGGGAACCAGCTTCACCCGCGAGAGTTGGGTTGCTGGGCCTCAGCCACTGTTGGTCCCCGGGTACCAGTGATCATCACTGTGGCGGCACAGACACGTGCTGGGCTCCAGGCACCTCCTTATCTGGCAGTCCCGGGGTCCTCACAGGACCCTCTGTCACTGCCCCGCCTCCCCAACTACCCGAGCAGCTCTCTTCGTTGCCTGCTGCCCACCAGCACAAGGGCTCCAAAGTGGCCAGGTGGCCCTCACACCTGCGGCTCCATGGCTACCTCACTGCAGCGCGGGGCGGAAGCAAGACTGGGGCTCAGCAGCTGAGGCTGCAGAAACAAGAAGCACAAACTCCAAGTGTGTCCCAAGAGGGGCAATAAGAAGGGCAGGTCCTGCTTCCCTCCCCACCCTCAGGCCCTTGAATTCAACGTTTGGCAACTCAGTCCACTGTCTGGGGCAGAGACACCTCAGCTGAGCCCGTGTCATCCCACCTGCCTCTGGGAGGGGACAGCCCAGGCCCATGCTTCGGCAGAGTGTGCCCGTTACTGCGAAATGGGGCCCTGGGCTGCAGCAAAGCTGTGTGGTCCCTGGAGACAGGCGAGGCTTCTGTGGGTCTGGGGATGCTGCAAGCGCACTGGGACCCGTGGCGTGGCTCTGCTGGATCAGGCTGGGAAGCGAGCCCCGTCAGGACATGCATAGCTTGCTCCGCTGCCTCAGTGATCCCTGGGCACAGGGGCCACGGTGCAGGCCAGTGGGCCAGAGCCCACACCTGAATACCTCCTTGTTGGTCCCAAGTGTCCCTCAGCAGCTGATACACACGCCTCGCACCTGCCCGCACAGGACACCCTCTCAGACCTTCTCCCGGGTCAGCCGCTCTTGCCTCCACCAGGCCCCTGACCTGCCAGCCGCCTTTCATCATTCCCAAGAAGTCCAGGCACAGCAAAGTCTAAGTCTATACTTCCTTCCTTTAAAGAAGAATGGCCGGCCCGGGAGCAGTGGTCCATGCCTGTACTCCCAACACTGTGGGAGGTCGAGGCAGGCAGACCACTCACTTGAGGTCAAGAGTTTTGAGACCAGCCTGAACAACATGGCGAAACCCCATCTCTACTAAAATACAAAATTAGCCAGGCGTGGTGGTGCACACCTGTAATCCCAGCTACTCCGGAGGCTGAGGCATGAGAATCACTTGAACCCAGGAGGTGGAGGCTGCCGTGAGCTGAGATCACACCACTGCACTCCAGCCTAGGTGACAGAGCAAGAGTTTGTCTCAAAAAAACAAACAAAACCAAAAAAGTGAATGGCCAGGTCTTCTGCTCACAGAACGTGGAGGGTATGAGCCTTCCCCATGCCTCTTGCTAAGTGCAACTGTGAACCCCAGACCAGGCACACAAAACAAGCACAAGACAGACACTCTGAGAGGAGGGGAGGAGGCAGCCTGGCTGGGCTTGGAACCTGAGGAATGGCATTCCGGGGAGCCCTGGGCTTTTCCTCATAGATTCCTGACAGATGAAGAAGCCAGCAACACAGAAACACCAATGATGCAAACCGTACCCCGACCCCCCAAAAAAGTCCCTGCAAAAGCCTGCTGTCTCTGGCTGGAGACCCAGGAAATGAGCAGTATAACAGGATGAGAAATGTCCACATGGGAACTGCTCCATACAGCCAGTCACCAGGGGCCACACTGCACCCCACTCGTGCCAGCAAAGGCCAGCAAGGGAGCCTCGACTCCACCTCTGCCAGGCTGCAATGACGCACCTCTAACCCTACCAAGGTGGTATCGGGAAGCAGCTGGGCAGGAAGCCGTATATGCCCATGTATAAGGTAACTCCCAGAGCTGCCCACACACAGAGACACTCAGAACACCACAGGTATGAATCCTTCCGTGTGTGTGTAAACAAAACATCACAGAGTACCCCATGAATATTTACAATTATTTTTTGTCCATTAAAGTAATTAAAAGAAACACAAAGCACAGAACAAAAAAACCAAAAGGTAGATGTAAGCCCTAACATATCAATAATTGCATTCAATGTAAACAGTACAAAGATATCAATAGAAAAGGGCCGACACGGTGGCTCGTGCCTGTAATCCCAGCACTTTGGGAGGCCGAGGCGGGCGGATCACGAGATCAGGAGTTCGAGACCAGCCTGACCAACATGAAACTCCATCTCTACTGAAAATACAAAAAATTCAGCAGGGCGTGGTGGCACGTGCCTGTAGTCCCAGCTACTCAGGAGGCTGAGGCAGAATTGCTTTAACCCGGGAGGCAGAGGTTGCAGTGAGCTGAGATGGCACCACTGCACTCTAGCCTGGGCAACAAGAGTGAGACTCCGTCTCAAAAAAAAAAAAAAAAAAAAAAAAAAAAGTAGATTAGAAAAACTATGTGTTGTGTACAAGAAACTCACTTCAAATACAAGGATATATGCAGGCTGAGAAGAAAAAGGTGGAAAATAACACATCAGGCAAGCATGGTTACAAAGAAAGTGGGAGCTACTATCCTCGAATCAGATAGTGAAGGCTTCAGAGCAAAGAACATGACCAGGGATGGAAAGGGGAGGCCACAGTGGTGTTTTGGGTCCCCTGGCATCAGTGCCAGCTCAGATCTAACATTCAGCAGTCATAGAAGAGTCTAATTATTCTCCTTTCCAGATCACCATTACTCTTGAAAACTGTTAAAAGTACCTTAAACATCACA
>NW_016829608.1:0-927 GCF_001698545.2 Rhinopithecus bieti | reverse complement strand
CAGTGAAAAAGGAAATATGTTCAGACCGAAACTGGAGAGAAGCTTTCCGAGGAACTCATTTATGACGTGTGCATTCCACTCACAGTGTTATACCTCTCTTCTCATACATCGTCGGGGAAACCCTTTTGGAGAAACAGGTACCAGGTGATATTCGGGAGCATGTTGATGCCGATGGTGAAAAGGGAAATAGCCTCAGACAAAAACAGGAAAAAACCTTTCTAGGAAACTACTCTGTGATATGTGTAATCATCTCACATAGAGAAAGCTTTCTTCACATTACGCAGCTTGGAAACTGTCATGGACTGATCTACAAAGGGACATTCAGGAGCACATTGAAAACTATGGAAAAAAGGAAATATCTTCAGATAAAACTGGAAAGAAGCATTCTGTGAATCTGCTTTTGCTATGTTTATTCATCTCACACTAATGAAGCTTTCTTTACATTATGCAGCTCGGAACTCCCTCGTGGATGGATTTGCAAAGGGATATTTGGGATCTCATTTGGGCCTATGGTGAAATAGGAAATGTAGTCAGATAGAAACTGGAGAGAAGCTTTCTGAGAAACTGATTCGTTATGTGTGCATTCCACTCAGGGAGTTATCACTTTCTTCTCATAAGGCACAGTTTGAACACTGTTCCTGTAAAACCAAAAGAGTGATATGCGGAGCACATTGAAGACTATGGCAAAAGTGAAATGTCATCCAATAAAACAGAAAGAAGCACTCGAAGAAACTGCTCTCTGACATGTACATTCTTTTCAGAGGGTTACAGCTTACTCTACATTTCCCAGTTTGAAAGTCAGTGTTTGAGGGATCTGCAAAGTGATAATAAGTGGCAACCGGAGGCCTGTGTCGAGCAAGGAAACGTCTTCCATCGAAAATTGGAGATACTCTTTCTGCGCAACTCTTTTTTGATGTTTGTGTTCAT
>NW_016829607.1:0-204 GCF_001698545.2 Rhinopithecus bieti | reverse complement strand
TAGATAGAAAGATAGATAGATAGAGAGATAGCTAGATAGATAGATGATAGATAGATAGATAGAGAGATAGATAGATAGAGAGAGAGATAGATAGAGAGATAGATAGATAGAGAGATAGATAGATAGATAGAGAGAGAGAGAGAGAGAGATAGAGAGATAGATAGATAGAGAGATAGATAGATAGAGAGATAGATAGATAGAGAG
>NW_016829606.1:0-1424 GCF_001698545.2 Rhinopithecus bieti | reverse complement strand
ATATATCCTATTGCAGATTAAACAAAAACAGTGGTATCTAACTGCTCAATGAAAAGAACCATGTAATTTTCTGACATGAATTCACACATCACAAATCAGTTTCTCAGAAAACTTCTTTCTAGTTTTCATCTGAGGATATATCCTTTTTCAATATAGGCCTCAATGCGCTCCCAAATATCCCATTGCAGATTCCAAGAAACCAGATTTCACAAAGTGGTCCATGAAGTGAAAGGTATAACGCTGTGAGGTGAATTCACACATCACAAAATCCTTTCTCAGAAAGCTTCTCTCTAGCTTTTATCTGAGGATATTACCTTTTTCACCACAGGCTTCAATGCAATCAAAAATATCCTTTCTCAGATTCCTCAAAATAGTACTACCAAGCTGCTCCATGAATATGGTGATGTAACTCTGTGAGGTAAATTCACAAATCAAAAGCAGTTTCTCAAAAGCTTCTATTTTCATCTGAGAATATTTCCTTTGTCAACATAAGCTTCAGTGTGCTCAGAAATATCCCATTACAGATTCCAAGAAAACTGTTAGCAAACTGCTCCATGAAAAGAATAGTGTAACTCTGTGAGATGAATTCACACATCACAAAACAGTTTCTCTGAACGCTTCCTTCTAGTTTTTGTCTGAATATATTTCCTTTCTCACCATAGTCCTCAATGCACTCCCAAATATCCCTTTGCAGATTCCACTAAAACAGTGTTAGCAAACTAGTATTTGTCTGAGGATATTTTCTTTGTCACCCTTAACTTGAATGTGCTCCAAAATATCCCATTGAAGATTCCAAGAAAACAGTGTTAGCAAACTGCTCAATGAAAAGAACAGTGTAACACTGTGAGATGGATTCACACATCACAAAGCAGTTTCTCAGAAAGCTTCTTTCTAGTTTTTATCTGAGGATATTTCCCTTTTCACTATAGGCCTAATTGCACTTCCAAATGTCCCTTTACAGATTTCACGAAAACATTGTTAGCAAACTGCTCCATGAAAAGAAAGGTGCAACTCTGTGATATGAATTCACACATCACAAGGACCTCTCTCAGAAAGCTTCTTTCTAGTTTTTATCTTAGGATGCTTCCTTTGTCATCATTGGCTTCAATGCGATCCAAAATATCCTTCCTCAGATTCCCCAAAAACAGTGCTACCAAACTCATCCATGAAAGGGATCGTGCAACTCTGTAAGATGTATTAACAAATCACAAAATGGTTTCTCAGAAAGCTTCTTTCTAGATTTTATATGAGGATATTTCCTTTGTCACCATAAGCTTCAATATACCCTGAAATATCTCTATGCAGATTCCAAGATAACAGGCAAACTGCTCAATGAAAAGAACAGTGTAGCTCTGTGAGATGAATTCTCACATCAGAAAGCAGTTTCTCAGAAAGCTTCTTTCTAATTTTTATCTGAGATTATT
>NW_016829605.1:0-1070 GCF_001698545.2 Rhinopithecus bieti | reverse complement strand
AGAAAGAGGAAACAAATTCTAACACACGCTACAATATGGATGAGCCTTAAAGACATTTTGGCTCACTGCAACCTCTGCCTCCTGGATTCAAGCGATTCTCCTGCCTCAGCCTCCAGAGTAGCTAGGACTACAGACGCGAGCCACCACGCCTGGCTGTTTTTGTATTTTTAGTAGAAACAGGGTTTCACCATGTTTCTACTAAACATGTGGTAGCCAAGGGATGCAGGCTGGGGGAATGGGAAGTTGTTGTTTAGTGGGTATAGAGTTTAAGTTTTGCAAGATGAAAAGAGTTCTCGAAGATTGGTTGCACAACAGTGTAAATGTGAAAATGGCAAATTTTGTGTTACATGATTTTATCACAATTTAAAAATATACATAAATAATAAAAATTTAAAATATCAGGTAGTAAGAAGGATTATGAAGAAGATAAAACAAGGTAGGTGCGCAGAGCACATGGGGTGGGGTGAGTAGATTTCTATTTGGTGGTCAGAGAACACCTCCCTGATAAGTGACAGTCAAGCAGAGATCTGAAGTCTGTGAAGGAGGAAGCACACATCTGGGGAAAGAGCATTTCAGCAGATGTTAAAGCAAATGCCAATGGTAAAAAGCGGAACCAGTTTGGTGTGTTCCAGGAATAGGAAGACAGCCAGTTGTAGCTCGAACAGAATAGGAGAGGAGAGTGGTGGAATAAGGTCTCAGGGAGGTGGTGATGGACAGATCATGTTTCGAGTTATGCCTGAGTATGTATAAAGGCATCCTGGTATGAATAAAATGTAGGTATTATATTTCTCTGTAATTGTAGACATAGTGTCTGTTTATTTGAAAGCAGATGATTCTGTTGACTTACCTCAGACATATTTTCACTCTCTGTATCTCTCTAAGTGAGATGAACATTTGGATTGGAGATAGAGTCTCCAAGGTGTATTCGGTATTATTCTTTTTCCCAGCCCCACCTTGCCATTTTTCTAAGGGAATAGATTTCCAAAATTTTCAAGTTGCAGAATGAATGCTGTATTTATAGCTTCAGAACTAAAATTTAAGCTTATTTTAAGAATTCTCAGGGCCGGGCG
>NW_016829604.1:0-1425 GCF_001698545.2 Rhinopithecus bieti | reverse complement strand
CAAAGAGAATCTCCAAACCAGGAATGTTTTTTTTGCCACCGACTTTAGATAAAAATGCAAAAGGGCAGTAATCCCATCCCAGAAGACACTTCTCATTGGCATTTTCCAGTATTGTGAGATCAATTTCTGACCATATGAAATGTGAATAGTATCTGTTTCTGTTACAATACTGCTTTAAGATCTCTATCATGCCAACAGATATTTTGTGTGACTAGGACATCACCATTTCAAGGACCTGTGTGTTTCCAACATCATGGTAGCAGCTCACACTTCCAAAACTCAGCCAGGGACACTTAATATTTTTTAATTACAATGGAAATTTAAACATTTCTATCTAGGCTACATAATGAATGGTTCTTTTTAAGTGCAGAAAGAATCTATGGGCTTTTACCCAGCACATACAGCTGTAATCCAGAGAGAAGGAAATGTAGAATTTTATTATCAAAGTAAAAGAATTGACTGCACAGCAAAATCCATAGGGTTCTGTGGAAAGAGGTGTTTTGCCAGCCTGAACTATATTTACAAAACTTTGTAAAAAATAAAAATGTATATAGCTGTTGAGTTCAAACAAAAACTGCAGACAAACAAAAAAGAGAAAGGCTTTTATTTGTGTTTTCAGTTTGAAAGAACTTTTAGCAACGTTATGCTTTCACATACATATTAGTTATACCACCTCTCTTCCTTCACAACAAAAGAGACTTTTCCTTTTAATTATATGGAAACAAAGACATGAGATTTTCTGACATGAGATTTTCATTTGTAGGAATATGTGAGGTCAAACAGAAGACTCAGAAGTTTTGTGTGGCCTATTTCTGCCTGTCAGGTTGCACAGATGCATGTAGAGCATTCTTAGGAGACCATTGTTTTGGTAAAATTTGATTTGTATGTGCTAGTTTTCATGAAATTGCAGCACAGACATAGGTCCTAAAAGTGGGATGTATTTAAAACTTGTTGAATTAGACACGCGCGCACACACACACACAGAGAGAGAGAGAGAGAGAGAGAGAGAGAGAGAGAGAGAGAGAGAGATTGAGAGAGAATGAACAGAGGAAAAAAAATACAAGTACTGTTTTGTAGCTCTTGCCCTTTGAATACATTTGGGAAGAGTTACTTCCTATTTCAGGACCCTGCCAAAAAAGAAGAAAGCTTGCCTTTGGTGGGACTATGCCCCTTGGAGTAAATACTCCTCTATGTTCTCTAGCAGCTGCTGGAGGATTTGGCTGAGGAAGTACCTGCTCAGCTTAGCTAATCAGATTGAATGAAGACATGTGTGTTTTCTGTTTAAGCACCCAATCCCTTATTTATCAGTAAGCAGATTTTAAAAAATCTTTTATATCATTTATGGGATAAAACATATGCTTGTCTGAAAATACCACTTTTGTGGATTTATCTGATCACCAAACAATGAATATTATAGAAGAATGG
>NW_016829603.1:0-502 GCF_001698545.2 Rhinopithecus bieti | reverse complement strand
TTTTTTATAGCAGATTTGTGAATTAATCTCACAAAATTACACCATTCTTTCATGGAGCAGTTTGGTAGCACTGTTTTTGGGGAATCTGAGAAGGGGTTTTTTGGATCGCATTGAAGCCAATGGTGATAAAGGAAATATAATCAGATAAAAGTAAAAGATTCTTTCTGGGAATCTTATTCATGGTGTGTGTATTCATCTCACAGAGTAACACCTTTCTTTTCTTGTAGCAGTTTGTTAACTCTGTTTTCGTTTAATCTACAAAGTGATATTTGGGAGCGAGTTGAGACCAATGGTTAAAAAGGAAATATCTTCAGATAAAAACCAGAAAGAATCTTTCTGAGAAACTTCTTTGTTATGTGTGTATTCATCTTACAGAGTAACACCTTTCTTTTCGTGGAGAAGTCTGCTAATACTATTTTCATGGATTCTGCAACAGGATATTTGGTAGGGCATTGAAGCCTATGGTGACAAAGGAAATTTCCTCAGATAAAAATAAAAAAGA
>NW_016829602.1:0-1424 GCF_001698545.2 Rhinopithecus bieti | reverse complement strand
CTGCTCAATGAAAAGAACAATGCAACCCTGTGAGATGAATTCACACATCACAAGGCAGTTTATTGGATAGAGTCATTTTCGTTTTCAACTCCAGATATTTCCATTGGCACTGTAGGCTTCAATGCGATCCAAAATATCCCTTCTCAGATTCCCCAAAAACATTCCTACCATATTGCTACATGAAAAGAATTGCGTAACTCTGTGAGCTGAATTAACACATGACAATAGTGTTTCTCAGAATGCTTCTTTCCAGTTTTTATATGAGGATATTTCCTTTGTAACATAAGCTTTAATGTGCTCTGAAATATCCCATTGCAGATTCCAAGAAAACAGTGTTAGCAAACTGCTCAATGAAAAGAACATTGTAATTCTGTGAGATGAATTCACACATCACCCAGCATTTCACAGAAAGCTTCCTTTTGGTTTTTATCGGAGAATATTTCCTTTGTCACCATAGGCTTCAGTTCACTCCCAAATGTCCTGAAGAATAGTCCACGAAAAGAGTGTTATCACACTGCTCAATAAGAAAAATTGTGTAAATCAGTGAGATGAATTCACACATCACAAAGACTCTTTCTACTTTTTATCTGAGAATATTTATTTTGTCACCACAGGCTACAATGTGATAAAAAGTATCCCTTCTCAGATATACCAAAAAGAGTGCTACCAAACGGCTCCATGAAAAGAATTCTGTAACTCAGTGCAATGAATTCACAAAACACAAAGAAGTTTCTCAGAAAGCTTCTTTCCAGATTTTGTTTGGGGATATTTCCTTTGTCACCATAAGCTTCAATGTGCTCCAAAATATCCCACTGCAGATTCCAAGAATACAGGATGAGCAAACTGCTCAATGAAGAGAACAGTGTAGCACTATGAGACAAATTCCCACATCACAAAACAGTGTCTCAGAGAGCTTCATTTTGGTTTTATCTGAGGATATTTCCTTTGTCACCATAGGTCCAACACACTCCAAAGCATCCTATTTCAGATTCCATGAAAACAGTGTTATCAAACTGCTCAATGAAAAGAAGTGTGTTAATTAACACTCTTTTAGGGGAATCTGCAAAAGGATATTTGGGAGCGCATTGAAGCATATGGTGAAAAGGAAATATGCTCAGATAAAACCAAAAGAAGCTTTCTGTGAAACTGCTTTGTGATGCACGAATTCACCTCACTGAGTAGCACTGTTCTTTTCATTGGAAAGTTTACTAACACTTTTGTCATTTAATCTGCAATGGGATATTCGGGAGCACTTTGAGGAATACAGTGAAAAAGGAATATCCTCATATTAAAACTAGAAAGAAGCTTTCAGAGAAACTCCTTTCTGATGTATGCATTCATCTCATAGAGCTAAATGTTTCTGTTGAGGGAGCATTTTGACATCACTGTATTTGTGGTGTCTGAAAAGGGATATCTGAGAGTGC
>NW_016829601.1:0-20963 GCF_001698545.2 Rhinopithecus bieti | reverse complement strand
CAGTGAGAAACAGATGTATTGTGCAAGGGGAAAGATCTAGTTGTTTTGCTTAAAGGAAAGGAAGTTGGTAAAATGAAATAAATTCAGATATTCTTTGGAAGTTTTCAATAATAGATTTCAGAATATCTTTTTCTCAAAACAGATATTATAATAATGTTTTGTAAGATGCCCATTTTCCATTTGACATCCTATTAAAAAGTTAAGATTCTTGTGAGATATGTTTTTCCTAATGGGTTAAATTAATTTTCTTTTTTCTTTTCGAGTTGGGGATCTCTGTTGCCCAGGCTGTAGTGCAATGGTAAGATCATAGCTCACTGCAGCCTTGAACTCCTGGACTCAAGGGATTCTCTCATCTTTTAAGTTCAATTATTAAGTTGTTAAAAAACAAAAAACAAAATAAAAGGTTACCAGCTTCAGGCCAGACACAGTGGCTCACACCTATAATCTCAACACTTTGGGAGGCCAAGGTGGGTGGATCATTTGAGACCAGCCTGGCCAATATGGTGAAACCCTGTCCCTACTAAAAATACAAAAATTAGCTGGGCACGGAGGTGGGTGCCTATAATCCCAGCTACTTGGGAGGATGAGGCAGGAGAATCGCTTGAACCCAGGAGACGGAGGTTGCAGTGAGCCGAGATTGCACCACTGCACTCCAGCCTGGGCAACAGAACGAGACTGTCTGAAAACAAACAAACAAAAAATGGTGAGCCTTAGGACTCACAGTTTCTGTAATAAGGACTGCATCCCTTCTGCAAATTGAGAAACTCAGTCCAGTGGCTGTGCATTACATCGGTGTCCTGGTGCACATCAGCGCTGAGCTTTAGGTGCAGGGAGAACAGCTGCAGGGGGAGAGCTCTGAGGCCGGGAGACCCTCACAGACTGTCACATCACCTGGGCATGAGAGGATGACAGGCCACTGGGAAAGGGAATGGATATTCAACAAGATATGTCGATAATGGCATTGATGGTGTTTAGCAGTTGCCAGGGCAGGGGGTGAGAGGAAGTGAAAGCCAAATGTGACCATCATCTTGGTAACAAGAGCGTCTGTCACATCCCCAAACCCCCGCAGCATGGCTCTTGAACTGGATTCCATCCCGGTCCCCAGGGTCTCACACATCACATGAATAACAGGGTGGGGGTGAGACTAGCATTCCCAGATAAGCCAAGCCCTCAGCCCAGGCTTGCACACACCTCTGAGATGTCCCCATGAGGATCCCAACTCCATCGTATTATCTCCCGTCATTTAAAGACCTCCTTCCCGCCTCAACCCTGTCTCTGCTTCCCTTTAGAGACAAACGTCTCAGGAGGCCGCTGTCTCCATTTCCCCCTCCTGAGTGGGATCTCCACTCCATGGCCATGGTCCCAAATGGAATGGATGCTTTTCCAGTCTCCTCTTTTATTTTTTATTTTTCCTTGAGACAGGGTCTTTCTCTGTCGCCCAGGCTGGAGTGCAGTGGTGTGATCTGGGCTCACTGCAACCTCCGCCTTCTGAGCTCAAGTGATTCTCCCACCCCAGCCTCCCAAGTAGCTGGGATTACAGGCATGCGCCACCATATCCAGCTAATTTTTGTATTTTTTATAGAGACACGGTCTCACTATGTTGGCCAGGCTGGTCTTGAACTCCTGGGCTCAAACCATCCTCCAGCCTTGGCCTCCCAAAATGCTAGGATTACAGGCATGAGCCACCATGCCTGGCCCAGTCTTCTCTTAAATAACCTTTCAGCGTCACTTGGCAGCTGCGTCCCCTGCTTGCTTACCTCTCCTCCTCCCTCCCAGCTGTGTCCCCTGCGTTTCCCTGGCTGCACCTCTTGTCTTTCTGCCCACTCCTTGGTAGCTTCCTCTCAGAGGTAAGGTGCAGGCCTTCTCTTCTCATAGCACCCTCTCCTCCCAGCTGACTTTCTCTGCATCCTCACCTTTAGATACCATCTGCCTTCAAGGTCCAAATAATAGACATCCCCAGACCCCAGATTTGAGCTCCAGCCTCGCACACGTGGTTCCCTCTTCTGCCTGTCTGCGCTTCAGTCTCACATGCCACAGTTTGCTCCTCGTCCCTCTGCTTTTATCTGCAGCCTGCTTCCTGCTGGTATTCCTCATTTCTCAGGCTGCCAGTGGGGGAGCTGTTCTCCGCATGCTCCCCTCCTTCCTATCCAGTTCATTTCCCTCACTACTTCCAGAATCCACCTGCCAGCCTCACTCCGTTTCCTCCACCACCATTAAAGTCCAAAAAAAGAGTTTCTTTCTTTTTTTCTTTTTCTTAGTCTGTGCCCAGGCTGGACTGCAGTGGTGCAATCATAGCTCACTGCAGCCTTGAATTCCTGGCATCAAGCCATCCTCCTGCCTCAGCATCCCCAGTAGCTGGGACAACAGGCACACACCACCATGCCGAGCTATTTTTTTTTTTTTTTCAGAGATGGAGTCTCACTGTGGTGCCCAAGCTAGTCTCAAACTCCTGGCCTCAAGCAATCCTCCCATTTTGATCTCCCAAAGCACTGGGATTACAGGTAGGAGCCACCACACTCGGCCACTAAACTGTTTTGTTCTTTTCTTGTTTTCTTTTATTTTGAGACAAAGTCTCACTCTGTTGCCCAGGCTAGAGAACAGTGGCACAATCTCAGCTCACTTCAGCCTCGACTTCCCTGGTTCAAGCAATCCTCCCACTTCAGCTTCCCAAGCAGCTGGGACTACAGGTGTCCGCCACCACACCTGACTAATTATTGTATTGTTTGTAGAGATGGGATCTTGCTGTGTTACCCAGGCTGGTCTTGAACTCCTGAGCTCAAGCAATCCTCCCGCCTCAGCCTCCCAAAGCACTGGGATTACAGGCGTGAGCCACCAAACTCAGCACTAAACTATTTCTTATAGTTCTCTAGTTTCCAGCAAAAATGTCTCACAAGAAGCATAAAAAACAAAACAAACAAACCAAAAACAACACAACCCTTACTTGGATCATTATAATGGATTTGTTTGCTTCCAGACAGCAAATCTTTTAGGAATATTCCCTCCTTTGACCGCCTGGCCAGGGCATGGAGAATTTCCATGAGCAGGAATGTCAGATTCACACAGATTGAAGTACCAGCCTGAATTGAAAAAGCCTTATATAATTTATTTAAACTAACACTCACCAACTAAATTGGACTAAAGCCAAAGGGAAGACAGGACACCTGCTAAACGGGGAGCCTCAGGGGCCAGGGAAAGGGGTTCGAGACCAGCCTTAGGACATAGTAAGATCCCCACCTCTACCAATGAAAAGTAAAATACATGCATAAATTTTATTTATTTATTTATTTAGAGACAGAGTCTCACTCTGTTGCCCAGGCTGGAGTACATTAGTGGGTACTCCACATGTGGCCTAAAATGCATAAATACATTTATAAAATAAGTAAATAAAGGCCAGGTGTGGTGGCTCATGCCTGTAATCCCAGTACTTGAGGCTGAGGTGGGTGGCTCATCCGAGGTCGGGAGTTCGAGACCAGCCTGATCAACATGGTGAAATCCCATCTCTACTAAAAATACAAAATTAGCTGGGCATGGTGGTGCATGTCTGTAGTCCCAGCTACTCAGGAGGCTGAGGCAGGAGAATCGCTTGAACCCGGGAGGCAGAGGTTGCAGTGAGCCGAGATCGGGCCATTGCACTCTAGCCTCGGTGACAGAGCAGAAACTCCATCTCAAAATGAACAAATAAAATAAAGTAACATAAAATAAAATAAAACAAGTAAATAAATAAAAAGGGTGAGTATGTTCAGGAGGGTGCCTGGGAGCAAGTGGAGGCTGACGAGTGTGTGGGGACAGAGGTGGAGCCTGTTTACCGAGGACACCTATGGCTTCATGTGCCCTCTCTGGGAGCCGTGAAGGGGGTTTCCCTGTTCCTCATTATGGTCATCACTACCATCCTTCTTTCTGTCTGTCTCTTCAGTTGTAAAATGAAGATAACAGATCTACATTGTTCCTCAATTGGATATTTTTACGATGAATGGGTCATTATATAGGGTTTTCATGCATTTTGGTTTTTTGTTTTGTTTTGTTTTGTTTTGAGACAGAGTCTTACTCTGTCGCCTAGGCTGGAGTGCAGTGGTGCCATCTTGGCTCACTGCAAACTCTGCCTCCCGGATTCAAGCGATTCTCCTGCCTCAGCCTCCGAAGTAGCTGGGATTATAGGTGCCCACCACCACACTGGGCTAATTTTGTATTTTGGTAGAGACAGGGTTTCGCCATTTGGGCCAGGCTAGTCTCGAACTCCTGATTCCTCCCCAGCCTCCCAGCCTTCAAAGTGCTGGGATTGAGGCCGCGAGAGCCGCGAAGAGCCATGGCCCCCAGCCTGCATGGGCATTTTAAAATGAGATGTTCCAAGGGACTGAAAACCTGGCCTCAGGGGACCCCAAGAAAAGAAATGAGTCGCAGAAAAAGAGTTGGCTGAGAAGCATTAGTGAGGAGAAGGAGAATTTACCCTGCTGCTGCAGGTGGCTAAGAACATAGACGACCACTGCACGGCCGTGTCTCCATGGACCAAAGTGGGAAAATGTCTGGCTTTGCTCTCTGCTGCCTTATCAATATGCAGCTGACAAAGGGCTGGGTTAGTTGAGGCTGGAACCACTGGGTGCCATGCATGTGTTAACAATCCACACAGGCCAGCAGGCACTGCCCCATTGTTCTGTACGTTGATCAAGAATATGACAGTCAGGGCCACCACCACTTTGTTCCTGCAATGCAGGGAAACTGCAAATCTATGAAACTTGAAAACATTGCTCAGAGAATGTGCTTAGGGAAATTGCATTCCTCCCAGACATAGCAGTCTTGCTGTCTACTTCCCACACAGGAATGGCAGATCAAGTATTTAGAAGGGGCTGCTCTCTGTCCGGGATTCTCCAAGGAGCTGTTGGAATAGTAAATGCCCTTTTAACTGGCTAGTCAAAAATGGAAAAGCAGGTGCCTTCTCTCCCTTCTCCAGCGCTCTCTCCCCTTCAGTCCAGCCGTCCAGCCGTTGTCAGAGCGGAACTGCCCTGGGGTTCAACATTGGTGGAGAAGGCAGCTGCCCAGTTTTGAGGAGGGCAAAATCTCTCTGCCCCCAGTCCCTAACTCACATCCCCATCAAATGTTGGGAGTTCCACCGTTAGAGATGCAGCTGGGGCCGGGCGCAGTGGCTCACGCCAGCACATAATCCCCGCATTTTAAGAGGCTGAGGCGGGTGGATCACCTGAGGTCAGG
This sequence comes from Rhinopithecus bieti, assembly GCF_001698545.2. Classification (NCBI taxonomy): domain Eukaryota; kingdom Metazoa; phylum Chordata; class Mammalia; order Primates; family Cercopithecidae; genus Rhinopithecus; species Rhinopithecus bieti. Next base: position 15,761 of record NW_016829601.1, on the reverse strand, counting down.
AGTTCAAGACCAGCCTGGCCAATATGGCGAAACCCCATCTCTACCAAGAATACAAAAATTATCTGGGCGTGGTGGCATGTGCCTGTAATCCCAGCTACCTGGGAGGCTGAGGCAGGAGAATTGTGTGAACCTGGGAGGCGGAGGTTGCAGTGAGCTGAGACCATGTCGCTGCACTCCAGCCTCAGTGAAAGAGCAAGACTCTGTTTCAAAAAAAAAAAAAAAAAAAAAGAGCGATACAGTTGGGCTTGATGCAGTGGCCACATTTACAATCCAGCACTTTGGGAGGCCAAGGCAGAAGGATAGATTGAGCCCAGCAGTTCTGGACCAACCTGGACAACATAAGGAGATCCCACCAAAAATAAAAATAAAAAAAGCTGGGCATAGTGGTGCATGCCTATGGTCCCAGCTAATCAGGAGACTGAGGCAGGAGGATTGCTTGAGCCCAGGAGGCTGAGGCTGCTGTGAGCTGTGATTGTACCTCTGCAGTCCAGCCTGGGCTACAGCATGAGACACTGTCTCTAAAAAAATAAAATAAATTTTAAAAAGTACAGTTGGCCCTTGAGCAACATGAGGGCTGAGGTGGCAACCCCTGTAGTGCTGACTCCCCAAAACCTTAACTACTGATAGCCTGCCGTTGACCAGAAGCCTTATCTGTAACATGAACTGTCAATTAACCATGTTTAGTATAAATATTCTATACTATATTCATACGATAAAGTAAGCTGGAGAAAAGAAAAGGTTATTGAGAAAATCATAAAGAAGTTAAAATGTATTTACTATTCCTGAAGTGAAAGTGGATCATGATAAAGGTCTTTATCCTCATCATCCTCACACTGAGTAGGCTGAGGGGGAGGAGGAAGAAGAGGAGGGGTTGGTCTTGCTGTCCCAGCGATGGCAGAGGCAGAAGTGATGTAGGGGGTGGGAGGCAAGGCAAGAGAGGCAGGCGCACTTAGTGCAACTTTTATTGAAAAAAAATCTGCATGTAAGTGGACCCCTGCAATCCAAACCTGTGTTGTTGAAGGATCAACTGTATTTCTCTAGGGTTTCTTAGTGACACTGGAGAAGGTGCTTTAAAATGCCAGTATGGGCCGGGCACAGTGGCTTATGCCTGTAATGCCAGCACTTTGGGAGACCAAGGCAGGTGGATCACCTGAGCTCAGGAGTTCGAGACCAGCCTGGTCAACATGATGAAACCCTGTCTCTACTAAAAATAAAAAAATTAGCTGGGCACGATAGCACATACCTATAATCCCAGCTACTCAGGAGGCTGAGGCAGGAGAATCACTCGAACCCGGGAGGCAGAGGTTGCAGTGAGCCGAGATTGCACCACTGCATTCCAACCTAGGCGACAGAGTGAGACTCTGTCTCAAAAAAAAAAAAAAGAAGTTTTTAATTTTGATGTAGTTCAATTTATCTACATATTTTTTGTTGTCTGTGCTTTTGGTGCCATATCCAAGAGATCATTGCCAAATCCATTGTCATGAAGTGCTTTCTCTGTGTTTTCTTTTAAGAGTTTTATAGGCCAGGTACAGTGGCTCACAATTGTAATCCCAGCACTCTGGGAGGCTGAGGCGAGAGGATGGCCTGATCCCAGGAATTTAAGACCAACATGGGCACCACAGTGAGACCCCAGCTCTTAAAAAAAAAGGTAAGAGGCCGGACGCGGTGGCTCAATCCTGTAATCCCAGCACTTTGGGAGGCCGAGACGGGCGGATCACGAGGTCAGGAGATCGAGACCATCCTGGCTAACACGGTGAAACCCCGTCTCTACTAAAAAATACAAAAAAACTAGCTGAGCGAGGTGGCGGGCACCTGTAGTCCCAGCTACTCAGGAGGCTGAGGCAGGAGAATGGTGTAAACCTGGGAGGCGGAGCTTGCAGTGAGCTGGGATCCGGCCACTGCACTCCAGCCTGGGCGACAGAGCTAGACTCTGTCTCAAAAAAAAAGAAAAGAAAAGAAAAGAAAAAAAAGGTAAGAAAGAAAAAGAAAAAAAAGAGTTTTATCATTTTAGGTCTACATTTGGGTCTTGGATTCATTTAGAGTTGATTTTTGTGTATAGTGTAAGGGTCCAGGTTCATTCATTTGCATGTAGATATCCAGTTTTCCTAAAATCATTTGTTGAAAAAACTCCTTTCTCCACTGACTAGTCTGGGGACCCTAATTTAAAAACTATTGGACTATATGTATGAGAGTTTATTTCTGGACCCTGTATTCTTTTAATTTTTTAAAATAATTTCTCACTTTTGATTGTCATCCTTGCACAGGGGCCATGCTAATCTTCTCTGTATCTTTCCAATTTTAGTACGTGTGCTGCCAAAATGGGCACTTCTGGGCTTTCTTTTCCATTCCATTATTCTATATGTCTATCTGTATGCCAATACTACACAGTTTGTTTGTGTTTTTTGAAACAACGTCTCACTCTGTTGCCCAGGCTGGAATACAGTGGCACAATCTTGGCTCACTGCAGCCTCAACCTCCTGGGTTCAAATAATCCTTCCACCTCAGCCTCCTGAGTAGCTGAAACTACAGGTGTGCGCCACCATGCCTGGCTAATTTTTGTATCTTTTGTAGATGGGGTTTTGCCCAGGCTGGACTATACTGTTTTGATCACTGTGGGTTTGTAATAAATTTTAGAATTAGGAAGTGTGAGACTTCCAACTTTATTTTTTANAGTACGTGTGCTGCCAAAATGGGCACTTCTGGGCTTTCTTTTCCATTCCATTATTCTATATGTCTATCTGTATGCCAATACTACACAGTTTGTTTGTGTTTTTTGAAACAACGTCTCACTCTGTTGCCCAGGCTGGAATACAGTGGCACAATCTTGGCTCACTGCAGCCTCAACCTCCTGGGTTCAAATAATCCTTCCACCTCAGCCTCCTGAGTAGCTGAAACTACAGGTGTGCGCCACCATGCCTGGCTAATTTTTGTATCTTTTGTAGATGGGGTTTTGCCATGTTGCCCAGGCTGGACTATACTGTTTTGATCACTGTGGGTTTGTAATAAATTTTAGAATTAGGAAGTGCGAGACTTCCAACTTTATTTTTTATTTTTTTATTTTGTTTTTTACCAGGTCTCTCACTCTGTCACTCAGGCTGTAGTGCAGTGGCACAATCTCGGCTCATTGCAACCTCCGCCTTTCAAGTGATTCCCCTGCCTCAGCCTCCTGAGTAGCTGGGATTACAGGCACTCACCACTATGCCCGGCTAATTATTTTTTTTGTTTTTGGTAGAGACGAGATTTCTTTTCTTTTCCTTTCTTTCTTTCTTTCGACGGAGTCTTGCTCTGTTGTCCAGGCTGGAGTGCAGTGGCACAATCTCGGCTCACTGCAACCTCCGCCTCCTGGGTTCAAGCAATTCTCCTGCCTCAGCCTCCCGAGTAGCTGGGATTACAGGCATGCAACACCATGCCCTGCTAATCTTTGTATTTTTGGTAGAGACAGGATTTCAGCATGTTGGGCAGGCTGGTCTCATACTTGTGACCTCAGGTGATCCACCCACCTTGGCCTCCCAAAGTGCTGCAATTACAGGCATGAGCTACCGCAATTACAGGTGTGAGCTACTGTGCCCGGCTTCAACGTTGTTCGTTTTCAAGATTGCTTTAGCTGTTCAGGAACCCTGGCATCTGAATTTTAGAATGGGTTTTTCTATTTCTTCAAAAAATGCCCTTGAGATTTGATAGAAATTGTATTAAATCTATAGACTGCTTTGGTTAATATCAACATCTTAGCAGTATTACGTGTTTTAACCCACAAACACAGGATAGCTTTCCATTTATTTGTCTTCTTTAATTTCTTTTGGCCATGTTTTGTTTTCTTTTCTTTTCCTTTTTCTTTCTTTCTTTCTTCTTTCTTTCTTTCTTTCTTTCTTTCTTTCTTTCTTTCTTTCTTTTTTTTTTTGAGACTGGGTTTTGCTCTGTTGCCTAGGCTGCTGGAGTGCAGTGGTATAATCATGGCTCACTATAGCCTTGACTTCCCAGGCTCAAGTGATCCTCCCACCTCAGTCCCCTGAGTAGCTGGGACTACAGTTGCAAACCACCATGCCTGGCTATTTTTTAATTTTTATTTTTGTAGAGACAGAGTCTTGCCAAATTGCCCAGGCTGGTTTTGAACTCCTGGGTTCAAGCAATCCACCTGCCTCAGCCTCCCGAAGTGCTGGGATTACAGGCATGAGCCACTGTAACTGGCAGTAGTTTTTAGTGTGTCATTTTTTACCTCCTTGGCTGAGTTATTCCTCAATATTTTTTTGATGTTATCATTAATGGAATTATTTTCTTAATTTCCTTTTGGATTATTCATTGTTAGTATATAAAAGTGCAACTGATTTTTGTATGTTGTGATTGTATCCTGCAGCTTTGCTGAATCCGTTTTTTAGGTTCTAACAGATGTTTTTGGTGGAATATTTGTGGTTTTCTACCTAAAAGATCATGTTGTCTGTGAACATAGATCATTTTATTTCTTCCTTTGCAATTTGATGCATTTTTATTTTGTCTTGCCTAATTGATTGGCTAGGACTTTCTGTGTTATGTTAAATAAAAGTGGTGAACGTGGGCATCCTTGTTTTGTTTCTGATCTTGGAGAAAAAGTTCTCAGTCTTTTAGCATTGAACATGATGTTAGTTGTGTGTGCTTCTTATATATGGCCTTTATTATGTTGAGGCAGTTTTCTTTTATTTTTTTTTTTTTTGAGACAGGGTCTCACTATGTTGCCCAGGCTGGACTCAAACTCCTGGGCTCAAGTGATTCACCTCCTCAGCTTCCCAAAGTGCTGGGATTACAGGTGTGAGCCATCACACCCAGTCATGGTTTTCTTCTAATGTCATACATCTTTATTATCATATATTACATTGTTGATTTTCATATGTTGAACCATCCTTGCATTCCAGGAATAAATCTTACTTAGTCATCATTGTATAATATTTTAGTTGTCCTATTGAACTCTATTTGCTCATATTTTGTTGAGAATTTTTATGTCAATATTCACCAAGAATATTGGTCTGTAGTTTTCTTTTCTTGTAGTGTCTGTCTGACTTCCATATCAGGATAGCGCTGGCTTCATATAATGAATTTGGAAGTATTCTTTCCTCTTCAATTTTTTTTGAAATTAATTGAAATGCATATAAATCTACTTTTAATAATGTCTGTGGTTAGCATTCAGTTTGCAAGATTCCTGAAAACTTAACAGTGGGCTCTCCTGAGCTTGGATGAACTAGCTCCAGCACCATCCTGAAGGTGATCATGCTTGAGGAGCCCTAAAGTGTTCATTTTGTTGTTAACAAGATTCTGTACAGAGAGAAGGAAAGAGACTACTTTTTTTATTTTTGTTTAAATTAAGACAGGGTTTCACCAAGTTGATGAGGCTGGTCTCAATCTCCTGACCTCATATGATCCACCTGCCGTGGCCTCCCAAAGTGTTGGGATTACAGGCATGAGCCACTACACCCAGCCAGAAAAGGGACTACTTTTTAATTGAGAAAGGGAACTATTTCTTACTTGCTGAGAAGAAATGCTTTTCCTGATGAGTTCATATGCCTAACAAAAGGACATACATAGAAGTTTTTATTGAAACTGTACTTACATTATAGTGGTTAAAGGGTGAAAGCAACTCAACTCTTCATCTGAAATAAAAGAGATAAGTAAATTGTGGTCTATTTATACAATGCAATACTAACCCACCCATAAAGTGAAAGAACTTTAGCTGCATGCGACAACATGGATAAACTTCATATGCATAATGTTGAGTGAAAAGAGTAAGATGCACACACAAAAATACATATCACTTGATTCCACTTATACAAAGTACAAGAATAGGTAAAACCAATTCATATTGTTAGAATCAAGATAGTGGCTACCTGTGGGGAGCTCTTGATTGGGAGAGAGCAATGAGCGAATCTTCCAGATGACTGGAAATGTTCTACATCTTGACATGAGAGGTGGTTATGTGAGTGTGTACATATGTAAAATCTCATTGAGCTGTATGCTTAAGATACATGCATGTTACTGAAAGTTTATTATATTCCAAAAAAAGCTAACAAAATGCCTTTCTTTATTTTTTAATTGTACTTTTAAATTTCAAGAGCTACAGGCTTTTAAAAATATTGTTTATATTTAAATAAAAATTCCTTCGTATTTCTACTTAGACTGCATTACAGGCTTGTTTTAAGAGCCTAAAAAACAGAGGAGCTAAAAGAAAATTCCTTCCAGTCCCCTGACCCTTTCGCTACTCTTTTTTCTAGTATTCACAATTTAATGTCTTCCTTCCACTCATTCTTGTTACCCATGAATGCTGGAACAAAAATGGTTCTGTCTCATTCAGCCATCAGAAAAAGAGCCGAAACCCAGGTCCTTCTCACCATCTCCACTGGTAAGACCAGGGTCCAAGCACGGTCCTCTCTTGTTGGGGTTAGTGCAGTCGCTTCCTGTTATGAACTGAATTATGTCCTCCCAAAATTCATATGCAGAAGCCCTAACCCACGGCATGACTATATTTGGAGATAGTACCTTTAAAGAAGTGAAAGGAGATGATAATTGTGGAGCCCTGATTCAATACAACTGTTGTCCTTAGAAGAGGGAGAGACACAGGGGTGCACACACAGAGGACAGGCTATGTGAGGACACAGCACAAAGGTGGCCGTGCACAAGCCAAGGGGAGAGGCCCTTAGAGAAACCAAACCAGCCAACACCTTGATCTGGGACTTCTAGTCTCAGGAACTATAAGAACACAAACGTCTGTTGCTGAAGTTGCCCAGGCTGCAGTATCTTGTTATGGCAGCCCTTGGAGATTAGTACAGCTCCCAACGGGTCTCTCTGTCCTGCCCTTGCCCACAGTAGTCTATGGTAACACAGAAGCTGGGGAGCCCATTAAGATGTAATCAGGGCATGTCTGTCTTCTGTTGGCTTCTCCTCCACCCAGCAGTAGCCCACAACCTGACGCTGGTCACAAGTCTTGTATCATTCGGCCTCTACTCCCTCTCTGACCTTGTCTCCTACAGTCTCGCCTCCTTGCCTGTGGCCTCTGCTCTTTCTTGGACATTCCAAGCATATCCTGTCTTAGGGCCCTTGGCATTGCCCTCCCGCCTCAAACAGGCCTCCTCCAGAGAGCGGCATGACTCGCTATCCACTCCTCCTCCTCCTTCAGGGTGATCCTCAGTGTCCTATTGTCAGTCAGGCTTCTTCCTTCTTCTCTTCTCTTTTCTCCTCTTCTTTTCTCTTCCTCTTCTTTTCTTTTCCTTTCCTTTCCTTTTTCTTTTCCTTTCTTTTCTTTTCTTTCTTTTCTTTTTTTTTTTAGACGGAGTTTCATTCTTCTTGCCCAGGCTGGAGTGCAATGGCACAATCTCAGTTCACCGCAATGTCCACCTCCCAGGTTCAAGCGATTCTCCTGCCTCAGCCTCCTGAGTAGCTGGGATTACAGGCATGTGCCACCATGCCCAGTTAATTTTGTATTTTCAGTAGAGACAGAGTTTCTGCATGTTGGTCAGGCTGGTCTCAAACTCTTGACCTCATGATCCACCCGCCTCGGCCTCCCAAAGTGCTGGGATTACAGGCATGAGCCATTGCGCCCGACCTCTTTTTCTTTTTCTTTTTTTCAAGATGGAGTCTTGCTCTGTCACCCAGTCTGGAGTGCAGTGGCATAATCTTGGCTCACTGCAACCTCCGCCTCCCAGGTTCAAGCAATTCTCATGCCTCAGCTCCTCGAGTAAATGGGGTTACAGGCACCTGCGACCACTCCAGGCTAATTTTTGTATTTTCGGTAGAGATGGGGTTTCACCATGTTGGCCAGGCTGGTCTTGAACTCCTGGCCTCAAGTAATCGACCTGCCTCAGCCTCCCAAAGTGCTGGAATTACAGGCGTGAGCCACCAAGCCTAGCCTTTCAGTCAGGCATTCTGACCAAGCAACACAGAATAACAAACTCTACCCTCAACCTGACATTCTTTTTCTTTCTTCCAGGAGTTAGGTAAAGTTATTTATGCTACATCTACTCCACTGAAAATTAGGCAATGATCCCACAATTCAAAATGAATGTGCAGATGTTAAGTGGCATGGGAGAGAAAGTAAACGTAAACAGAAGCTATAGAAGAAAATGGAGGATGTCAGTTTGGATGTTTGTCCCTCCCTCAAACCTCATATGGAAATTTGATCCAGTGTTGTGGCTGGGTCTACTGGAAGTGTTTGGGTCATGTGGGTGGGCACCTCATGGACAGATTAATCCCTTCCCTGGGGTCGGGGGTTTGAGTGAGTTCTCACTCTGTTAGTTCCCTCGAGAGTTGGCTGTTAAGAAGAGCCTGGTGCTTCCCCTCTCTTTCTTTTGCACTCTCTCTTGCCATGTGATCTCTGCACACACTGGCTCCCCTCACCTTCCCCATGAGTGGAAGCTTCCTGAGGCCTCCCCAGAAGCAGATGCTGGCATCATGCTTCTTGTACAACCTGCAGAACTGCCAGCCAAATAAATCTCTCTTCTTTACAAATTACCAAATCTGATACTCCTTTGTAGCAAGACAAACAGACTGAGATATACTGTATGCTCACCCTTTTGTTGGAAAAATATAACTACATGCAAACACATGTATGTCTATAACCAATATTTGATGGAAGTTATTTTTGGTGATGGTATTATGGATGATTTTTTTCTTTGTTTTCACTTTTATTTCCCTTTCTTTTTCTTTCCCTTTCCCTTTTCACTTTTCATTTTCAATTCTTTTTTTCTTTGCCTTTTTGTTTTCTATAGATGACTGCAGTCTCTATAATGAATATGTGTGTGTGTGTGTATATATATATAACTATTATTATTTCTTTTTTAAGACAGAGCCTTCCTCTTGTTGCCCAGGCTGGAGTGCAGTGGCACGACCTTAGCTCACTGCAACCTCCACCTCCTGGGTTCAAGCAATTCTCCAGCCTCAGCCTCCTGAATAACTGGGACTACAGGTGCCCACCACTACGCCCGACTATTTTTTGTATATTTTAGTAGAGATGGGGTTTCACCACGTTGGCCAGGCTGGTCTTGAACTGACCTGAGGTGATCCGTGCCGCCCTCAGGCCTCCCAAACATGCTGCGGATTACAGGCATGGAGCCACCATGCCTGGGCCAGATTTGGTGATTTTTATAAGATGGAAAAAAAATTTTCAAATAGAGGGGTGACCAATTTCATTGTCCTCAGGACTGGATCGCTATGTCAGGGACAGGCAGATTATGAGTATTATTTGTGCCCTAAAGTCTAGACACTAAATGAGCTCTAAAAATAAGCTGAAATCTCTGTGGGGCAAGGTCAGAGGCCCCTTCCCGTTGTTGCCTTTTGCTTGGGCGACCTTTGGAGTTGGCCGCCTGATTTTAAAAATGTTTTTCAGTTTCAGGCTGGGCTTTGGTACCATTTGCCAATCCAGTTGAACCCTCCTACTGGTAACAAAAACATCCTCTTTGATCAGATTTGAGACTCACATTCTTTATTTATTGGGTAACTTAAACCATTTACTTCTCATGATTCTCCTTCTGATCGTTGCTACATATTTGTTTCCTTGTTTGTGATGTATGTATGTATGCTATGTATTATGTATGTTATGTATGTATTTGAGACAGAGTCTTGCTCTGGTCACCCAGCGCTGGGGAGTCGCAATGGGCTGTGCATATCGCTTCACTGCCCAACCTCTATCTCCCGGAGTTCCAGCGAGTCTTCTGCCTCAGCCTCCTAAGTAGCTGAGATTACAGGCATGTGCCACCACACCAGGCTAAATTTTTTGTATTTTTAGTAGAGATGGGGTTTCACCATGTTGGCCAGACTGGTCTTGAACTCCTGACCTCGGGTGATCCACCCGCCTCAGCCTCCCCAAGTGCTGGGATTACAGGTGTGAACCACCATGTCTGGCCCCAGCCTGCTTCTTTATTGTTTATTGTCTGAATTTGTTTATTGAGTGAATAAATGAATGAATGAAATTTCTTCATGTTCCTCCTGCCTGTAGGCATCCTTCTGCGGTCTGATTTTATTCCAAAGGATCTCTGATGCAAGCCTGAGGAGGCTATTTGTGCAAACAATTAGGAACAAAGTCCTGGCTGCTTCTCAGATGCTCAGGTTCATGATCTTCAGTGAGGATTTATGAGTCTTCAAGGCTCTCCGGACCTGGGACGTAGCAAAAGATAACAGGTCATGAAAACTGGGTACTTGTTACTCTGATCCTTATGCTTAAGTGAGACAAGCACAAGCCAATTGGCTGCTGTGCTCCCATCTCTCAATAGGGGATAAATATATTCCAATTGCATATCATTAACAAAAAGTTGGAGCTGTGAATTGGGGTGCCAGCTGCCACTGGCCATCATTAAAATGGAGTGTTATGGTGTTACAATTCCGGTAAATGCAAAACCGTCTTGCAGCTAGTGGGAACACATGAAGAATGAATCTCATTAAACGTAAGTACTTACTCAGATGGTTCGATCAAACTCCCTCAAATGCCACTTACTGCGCGCCTGGGAGATGCGGGTGGAAGCACACACCCTTTGATGTATGTCGCAGAGTGGCAGCTGCCCCGAGCAGAACAAAGCTCCTGCTCTGTCACAGCTTCAGTGTGGATGGAAATTGAGGGAGGATGACACAGCTGTATTTCTGAGCAGTGGGCATTTAGCGACATCCAAGAGGACAAATAAGCTTCTTAAATTCATTAGTATCTTGATAAGACTGATTATGCAGTGAGCAGTGAATGGCTCTGACTTCTCAGGAAAATGAAATGAGAAGAAAGGGCAAAGAGGGGGTGGTTCTTTCCTGGAGCTGCTGTGAAGTCCCCTCAGGAGGTGGTGAGCCCTGGAGAGCAACGGATGGCACACAAAGGACAGGAGCTGAAAAGGAGCCTTTGGGGGTCACCCTCCCAGAGAGCCCCTGACCTGGCCGGCCGGAAGGGCAGAGGAGAGGGCGCCCTGAGCTGTGCTGCCAGGTGACAGCTGCAGCCGCAGCCCCAGTGCACCCTATAAGGTCATTTTCCAGGGCTGAAGCTGGAAGTGTGGATGGTGGCCCCGATTCAGCTCTTTGGGTAATGCAGAGCATTTGACATCACATCTGGTGTCAGCGATTTGGTCACGTTGGGTATTAAGGATGAAGAAGGTCGCCCATGGAGGCAGGGAGTGTGGAGAAAGAACCCACTTCTGTGCAAGTCATGGGGTCAGAAGGTTAATACGCTTCTGCGGCTCCAGTAAAAACTCTGCTAATTGAGGCATGGCTCGGGTCCGGGAATATAGGAAGCTTTCCTCCTCTGGTCATCACTGTATGATGTGGATACTTCACCATCTCCTTCTGGGGGTGACCCCCTCACCCCAACTACCTTTCCCAGGAGGCTGCCAAGTGCCAGGGCAGCTCTTCCCCAGAAGTGGGTGTGGGTCATGTTTTTAATGTCAATTGCCAGTAATTTACTATTAGCTCTGTGAAAAGAGAACATCTCTGATGCTTAACTCAAGTCATAGACATGAGATCGTCTCAAAAGAGGATACAATTCCCTGACAGTCAATAAACACAAGGTACGGTTATTAGACGAGGTTACTAGACTAACAGGGGCAAGGAGGGCTGTTTGAGGCCAAGTGTGGTAATCTCAGTGCTTTGGGGGCCAAGGTAGGAGGATCACCTGAGGCCGGGAGTTCAAGACCAGCTTGGGCAACATAGCAAGATCCTATCTCTAAATTTTTATTTTTTTTTAATGAGCTGGGTTTGGCAGCGTGCACCTGTAGTCCCTCCCAGCTACTTGGGAGGCTGAGAAGGGAGGATCTTTTGAGTCCAGTTCAAGGCTGCAGTGAGCTATGGTGGTGCCAACTGCACTCCAGCCTAGGCAACAGAGTAAGACCCTGTCTCTAAAAGCAAAAACAACAAAAACAAAAAATGAACAAACAAAGAACCTTAATATAAGTGCTGTGTGAATATTGTCTTGTTAGGGAATAATGACAAGGAAAGAAAAGCCTATACATGTTTAGTACAGACGCAATTTTTTTTCCTAATATTTTTCAAACTCCTGAGCTCAAGTGACCCTCCTGCCTTAGCAGTGGTGCAGTCTCGGCTCGCTGCAACCTCCTCCTCCCAGGTTCAAGTGATTCTCCTGCCTCAGCTTCTCAAGTAGCTGGGACTACAGGCATGCACCACCACGTCTGGCTAATTTTTCTATTTTTAGTAGAGATGGTGGTTTACTGTATTGACCAGGCTGGTCTTGAACTCCTGACCTCAGGCGATCTGCCCGCCTTGGCCTCCCAAAGTGCTGGGATTATAGGCGTGAGCCACCGCACCCAGCCCTTTCCCTAATATTTTTGATTGGTGGTTGGTTGAATCCATGGATGTGAATCTGCGGATGCAGAGGGCATGACTTCCTGCACCTTGCATCTGTCTGGTATTTATGAGGTACAAGGATAAGAACTGGATTTTTAAAGAGTATCTTTGAGGGGCAAAGAAGACTTTGGACTAACACTCCCTTTAGGTCCCTGTAGAATCTAACTTCAGCATTTAGAAGAAAAAGAAGGCCAGGTGCGGTGGCCCATTCCTGTCATCTCGGCACTTTGGGAGGCTGAGGTAGGAGGAGTGCTTGAGGCCCAGAGTTCAAGACAAGCATGGCCAACATAACGAGACTCCATCTCCCTAAAAAAAGAAAAAAAATTAAAAAAAAAGAAAATGAAATTCCCGACATTAGCTCCAAGCTCTCCATACAAACAGAACACTTTGCCAAATCGATTTGAATGTTAACAAGGGAGAATTCCATATTAACATATGATATTGAATCATGGAGCTGATGGGAAGAAAGACTGCATACAAGCAGCCACAGAGCCTCTCAGTAATCTAGGCCCAGGTTTCTCAGGTCGAGGCTTTTGGTGGATTCAGTCATTGACATATTTGTGAGCAAATGGTGTGTGGGCTTATGTCAGGCAACCACATGTGAATGAGTCAGAAGCACTTTTTAAAAAATCCAAGCTGTTCGTGAAATCAAGAAATTAAACACAGGCAGAAACATCAACACTGTGCCACTCCGAGGCAATCTTCAGACAGCTCTGATGTGGAATGAGTAAACTCAGATGCTGAGTCCTGAAATCATCAATCTGTCCTTGTTTTCTTTCTTACATTGCAGTATTGAAACTCAGAACATGTAACTCTGCTCAACAAGTTGATTTTGACTAACAGTTTCCGGGCCTGAATGGAATTGGGCCAAGCTGCAAAGAAATCACATTTACATTTAAATTAAAGATTCTACTTGTTATGTGGATATGATGATTTCCAGGTAGTATCTCTCTCTGCCATCAAATGCCACTTCTGGCCAGGTATGGTGACTCACGCCTGTAATCCCAACACTTTGGGAAGCCAAGGCACGAGAATCGCCTTAGGCCAGGAGTTCAAGACCAGCCTGGGTAATGTGGTGAGACCTGTCTCTACAAAAAATTAAAAACTAGCCAGGCATGGTGACTAGTGCCTGTAGGAGTATGAAGGAGGCTGAGGTGGGAGGATCACTTGAGCCCAGGAGGTCGAGGCTGCAGGTGAGCCAAGATCACACCATTGCACTCCAGCCTGGGTGACAAAGTGAGACCCTGTCTCTAAAAAAAGAAAAAAAGCTATGTCTGACCTACCTGGACTGTCCAAGGGAAAAACTGGCTACAGGTTTATAGGCTGAAGTTTGTTACGTTCTGCCTTTAAGAATCTCAGCACATATTACATAATAAGCCTGCTGAGTAAAAGTTCTGTCACTGTGTGTAACAATTCTGGCATTCAGTTGGAGTAGGGGATAACTCACTTCATATCTTCTGAATTTCTGTTTTTTTAAAAAGGTACTTCTTCCATACCTTCTCTCCTTGTGAGGTGATCAAATGTTGATATAGAAATAAATTCACCATCTAAGACGTATCTTTGCTTTTTGCATGGAGCACCCCCAAAATTTTGAGGGCTTCCTTTCTGGTTTTACAGTTGCTTCAGATGAAAATTACTTGAGCTTCCACTTTTGCTTCCATCATTACCCACATCTTACTAGACACTTTTACATGCTGATGTAATTAGTGTTCCTAAGAATCAGTTATATCCTGTTTCCATGAATAACTATTTTTAGAATGGAAAAGAATGTGTAGGACTGGGCGCCGTTGCTCACACCTGTAATCCCAGCACTTTGGGAGGCCGAGACGGGCGGATCACGAGGTTAGGAGTTCGAGACCATCCTGACCAACATGGGGAAACCCCATCTCTACAAAAATACAAAAAATTAGCCAGGCGTGGCGGTGTGTGCCTGTAATCCCACCTACTCAGGAGGCTGAGGCAGGAGAATCATTTGAACCCTGGAAGCGGAGGTTGCAGTGAGCCGAGATTGTGCTACTGCACTCCAGCCTGGGTGACAGAGCAAGACTCTGTCTCAAAAAAAAAAAAAAAAAAAAAAGAAGAATGTGTAGAAACTACTCATAATATTTTGTCTTTTTCAAAAAGCACTATTATAGTTAATGACAATAATGACAATGTATTATATATTTGAAATAGCTAACAGAGTAGATTAGTAGATTTTAAATGTCCTCACCACAAAAAAAGACATGTGAGGAAATTGATATGTTAATTAGCTTTAGTCATTCCACAATGTGTTCATATATGCAAACATCATCTTGTATACCATAAGTACATACAATTGTTGTTTGTCAATTAGAAAAAAGAAATGTAGGCCAGGGGCGATGGCTCATACCTGTAATCCCAGCACTTTGGGAGGCTGAGGTGGGCAGATCACTTGAGGTCAGGAGTTCAAGACCAGAACTGGCCAACATGATGAAACCCCATCTCTACTAAAAATACAAAAAATTAGCCAGATGTGGTGGTGTGTGCCTGTAATCCCAGCTACTCAGGAGGCTGAAGCAGGAGAATCACTGAACCCAGGAGGTGGAGGTTGCAATGAGCCGAGATCGCACCATTGCACTCCAGCCTGGGCAACAGAGAGAGACTTGGTCTCAAAAAAAAGAAAAAAAAAAAAAGACAGAAAGAAAAAAAGAGTGTGATTGGCTGGGGAACCACCAGATGTGAGATTTGCTTCTTCTGGGCACAGAGTCATTTGCATCTCAGAGTGTTCACGGTGGACTGGGCGAGATGATCTTCAGGAAATGAAGACTTTTCCTGCACATTCTTTATCAGGAAAAGTAAAACAAGTTTTCAGCCTGGCATAAGGAGGCAAGCAGACATCACTAGATCATTAGTAGGTGACTTTCCTGGAAATGTTAGTAATTTTTCTGTAGATACTATATTGCTTTTTGGTTCAATTTATGAGATGCTCAAGGAAATGGTTACCATTTGAACCACATGATCATCTACTCAAAATGATCAACACAACCGGCTTAGGTGGCCAGGTAACATTTTCCATGTGCATTTCTTTCTCTCTCTCCCTTTTTTTTTTTTCTTTTTGAGATGGGGTCTCACTCTGTTGCCCAGGCTGGAATGTAGTGGTGCAATCTCAGCTCACTGCAAACTCTGCCTCCCAGGTTCAAGCAACTGTCCCACCTCAGCCTCCCGAGTAGCTGGGATTACCAGGTGTGTGCCACCATGCCCGGCTACTTTTTGTATTTTTAGTAGAGACGGGGTTTCACCATATTGGCTAGGCTGGTCTGGAACTCCTGACCTTAAGTGACCTGCCCACCTCAGCCTCCCAAAGTGCTGGAATAACAGGCGTGAGCCACCACCCCTGGCCTGCATTTCTTTTTTCTTTCTTTGCTTTTCTTACTTTCTTCTTCCTTCCTTTTTTCCTTCCTTCCTTCCTTCGCTGTCTTTCCCTTCCCCTCCCCCTCCTTCTTTCCTTTCCTTTCCCC
>NW_016829600.1:0-2094 GCF_001698545.2 Rhinopithecus bieti | reverse complement strand
TTTGAGACGGAGTCTGGCTCCGTCGCCCAGGCTGGAGTGAGGTGGCTGGATCTCAGCTCACTGCAAGCTCCGCCTCCCAAGTAGCTGGGACTACAGGCGCCTGCCTCGTCGCCCGGCTAGTTTTTTGTAGTTTTAGTAGAGACGGGGTTTCACCGTGTTAGCCAGGGTGGTCTCGATCTCCTGACCTCGTGATCCGCCCGTCTCGGCCTCCCAAAGTGCTGGAATTACAGGCTTGAGCCACCGCGCCCGGCCTAAAATTTTTTATTTTCTTAAAATTATTTTAAGTTTTTAAAAAAAAGCCGACAATAAACCCAAAAAACAAAGTTACAAGACTGACTTCTTTTTTTTTTTTTATTTTATTTTTTATGGAAACGGAGTCTGGCTCTGTCGCCCAGGCTGAAGTGCAGTGGCGTGATCTCAGCTCACTGCAACCTCCACCTCCTGGCTTCAAGCAATTCTCCTACCTCAGCCTCCCGAGTAGCTGGGACTACAGGCTCACACCACCACGCCTGGCTAATTTTTTGTTTTTTTGTAGAGATGGGGTTTCACCATGTTGCCCAGGCTGGTCTCGAACTCCTGAGCTCAGGCAATCCACCCACCTCGGCCTACCAAAGTGCTAGGATTACAGGAGTGAGCCACCACACCCAGCAGACTGACTTATGTTTAACTTTTATGTGTTGAGCTACTGTAAGCTTGGTTTCTGTTACAGACTTATAGCAATTAGCTATACAAAACATAAGCATCATTCTGAAAAATAATTAAAAATATGTATATATACATATCTGTATCTGTAGATACATTTATCTTCACAACTTATAATTCAGAGTATTATACCCAGCAGGCTTTGTCCACAGTATTTTATCATGTCAGTAAATATTTTTCCTTAATTTTATAGTAAGCAAAAAATTTTTATGGTTAGGTTGGATGCAAAAGTGACACATAATAGTTTAGAAGGCAACCAATTTTGTTTTACCAGCTGTTTGGGCATTTTTAGTACCCCCTTCGTGATTTGGAGGGTTTAATCTTGACCTTTTTTTTTCCTTTGAGACAGAGCCTCGCTCTGTCAACCAGCTTGGAGTGCAATGGCACAATCTCCGTTCACTGCAACCTCCACCTCCTGGGTTCAAGTGATTCTCCTGCCTCAGCCTCCCAAGTAGCTGGGATTACAGGCATGTGCCACCACACCCAGCTAATTTTTGTATTTTTAGTAGAGACAGGGTTTCATTCTGTCAGCCAGGCTGGTCTCAAACTCCTGACCGCAAGTGATCCACCCGCCTCGGTCTCCCAAAGTGCTGGGATTACAGGCATGAGCCATCTCAACCAGCCAATCTTGACCTAATTTTATCCCTCAAAACCATCCCTTATAACCTTATGCGCCCACCTCTTCCAAGATAGTCCTTGGGCCTAGAGGGAGGCAGCTTGTATAGTTTTAGCAGCAGAGCATTAGCAGTGAAACAGATCCAGGGTCAATGGGATACCAAATAAGGGAGATTCATGTTTCTACTTTTCAGAATACCATGATTTTGGTTTCCTTCAAAGTAAAACAAGGAGAGATAAATAATGGCTTAATCTGCACTTAAAAAGTTAGGGCTGAGGCTGGACACGGTGGCTCACGCCTGTAATCCCGGCACTTTGGGAGGCAGGAGTGGGCGGATCACCTGAGGTCAGGAGTTCGAGACCAGCCTGGCCAACATGGTGAAACCAGTCTCTACTAAAAATCCAAAAATCAGCCAGGCGTGGTAGAGGGCGCCTGTAATCCCAGCTATTTGGTAGGCAGAGGCAGGAGAATTGCTTGAACCTGGGAGGCAGAGGTTGCAGTGAGCTGAGACTGTGCCATTGCACTCCAGCCTGGGCAAAAAGAGTGTCTGAGAATCCATCCCAAAAAACAACAAAACAAAACAAAACAGGGCTGAAATCTAGTATTAAGTATCACACTTTTCCCTTAAAACAATTATTTTTTAACTATTATTGAACTTATGCAGACAACTATACTGTTATAAAATTACAGTTCTAAGTTTGGAGACCTTGGGCAAGGTAAATTTGCTTACAAGTACATACTTTACCCAAATAACTTAAAAGAAAAAGATTCTTCCG
>NW_016829599.1:0-1622 GCF_001698545.2 Rhinopithecus bieti | reverse complement strand
TAATTGTCATTTCAAGTAATATGTTTTACTGTTTTTTCAAGTTTTTAATATTTCAAGGTTGGCTGAAGTTTTCCTTGATAAACCAAAATTTGTGGGATAATAATGGAGATTGGCAACCATACTTAGACTTGGGCAAATTTCATTATTAAAAGCTATATATTATTGCTGGGCACGGTGGCTCACGCCTGTACTCCCAGCACTTTGGGAGGCCAAGGCGGGCAGATCACGAGGTCAGGAGATCAAGACCATCCTGGCTAACACGGTGAAACCCCGTCTCTACTAAAAATACAAAAAAATTAGCCAGGCGTGGTGGCAGGCGCCTGTAGTCCCAGCTACTCGGGAGGCTGAGGCAGGAGAATGTCATGAACCCCGGGAGGTGGAGCTTGCAGTGAGCGGAGATCTCGCTGCTTCACTCCAGCCTGGGTGACAGAGCAAGACTCCGTCTCCAAAAAAATTAAAAATAAAAATAAAAGCTATATATTATTTCAACATATTCCAAATAACATTTTTCAATTAAATGGGTTTATATTTTTTATTCAACTACAGAGCATTATATTTAATAATAATTCAAAGACTCATTATGTATTTTAACATAAATTAGAAAGACTCACTATGTATTTTAACATGAATTAGAAGCAGATAATGTCTGAAATGAAGAATGGCAGAAATTATCTGGTCGAGTTAAAAACTGATGCCCAGAGAATCTAAGGAAATTGACCTAGTAAGCACGTATGTCCTGTGTTTTTCCTATTATATTCGTTCTTATTCCACTTCTACTACATTTTTCTTTAAGAATCTCCTCAAAATGATAGGAGGAAATATTAATATTTTAAAGCAAAGAAAATTTGATAAAATATTTAGCAGAAAAAATAGAATTCTTTTTTTTTTTTTGCTTTCAGTGCATTTTCTGTTACTCTTTTTTTTTTTTTTTAAATCGATGCTATGTCTAAACTTCCTTTGCATCGCTTAGTAGCTGGTTGACCAATGCAGGCATTTGTGAAATAGTACCCTTGGGGCATGAATGAGATTTTAGTAGATTTCAAAAGTAAATAACATAGTACAAAATAGCATATTCTGAAACACAATCCTTAACAAACTGATTTACTTGCATGTAACGTTTTAGGAAACCTCTACTGAACACTTTGTTGCGGTAGGTTAAAGAAGAAAAAAGATTCCTTCCTTCTTTATTCCTTGTCTTCCTCTTTCTCTAGCTAGTTATATGGCTGTGAATTAATTAATTAATTAATACTTTCTATTAGTTACAAAACTATAGCTATTAATCTGCATTTAATCTAAATTTGAGGAAAGAGTAGAACACATAAGGAAAGAATATTGTCATTGTAGGGCCATCTGCAAAAGGAAGGAAGGAAGAAAAGCAAAGAAATAATATTGTCATATTTTGTAATAGGGCCAGCTGCAAAAGAAAAAAGGAAGAAAGGAAGGAAGAAAAATGAAGGAAGGAAGGAAAGAAGGAAGGAAGGAAGGAAGGAAGGAAGAAAGGAAGGAAGGAAAGAAGGAGGCAAAGAAATAATGTCATTCTAGAATCATCTGCAAAAGAAAGACAAGGGGGGAGGGAGGGAAGGAGGAAGGAAGGAAGGAAGGAAGGAAGGAAGGAAGGAAGG
>NW_016829598.1:0-1041 GCF_001698545.2 Rhinopithecus bieti | reverse complement strand
CAGAGTTGCACTACTATTTTCATTGAGCAGTTCACCAACACTGTTTTCTGGGAATCTGCACTGAGATATTTCAGAACGCATTAAAGCTTATAGTGACAAAGGAAATATCTTCAGACAAAAACAAGAAAGAAGCTTTGTGAGAAACTACTTTGTGATTTTTTAATTCATCTCACAGAGTTACACAATTCTTTCATGGAACAGTTTGGTAGCACTGTTTTTGGGGACCCTGAGAAGGGATATTTTGGATCACAATGAAGTCTATGGTGACGAAAGAAAAAACCTCAGATAAAAACTAGAAGAAGTTTTCTGAGAAAGTTCCTTGTGATGTGTGAATTAAGCTCATAGAGGTTTATCTTTCTGTTCATGAAGAATTTGCATACACTCTTTTCGTGGAATCTCCAAAGGGAAATTTGGGAGCACTATAAGGCCTAAGGTGACACAGGAAGTATCCTCATATAAAAACTAGGAGGAATATTTCTTAGATACTGATTTGTTATGTGTTAATTCATCTCACAGTGTTACAGCTTTCTTTTCATGGAGCAGTTTGCTAACATTTTTTGTGGAATCTGCACAGGGATATTTGGGAGCACATTGAGGCTTATAGTGAAAAGGAGAATATTCTCACATAAAAACTAGACAGAAGGTTTCTGAGAAAGTTCTTTGTAACTTGTGAATTCATCTCGCAGAGGTACACATTTCTTTTCATGGAGCAGTGTGCTACCAGTGTTTTTGTGGAATCTGCAAAGGGACATTTGGGAGCGTAATGAGGCCTATAGTGAAAATGAAACATCCTCAGTAAAAACTAGAAAGAAGCTTTCTGAGAAACAGCTTTGTGTTGTGTGAATTCATCATACAGAGTTACACCATTGTTTTCATTGAGAAGTGTGATAACACTGTTTTTGTGGAATCTGCAATAGGATATTTCAGAGCACATTGAAGCCTATGGTGACAAAGGAAATATCCTCATAGAAAAACTAGAAAGAAAGATTCTAAGACACCACTTTGTTATGAGTGAGTTCATCTAACAGAGTTACAGGACTG
>NW_016829597.1:0-2090 GCF_001698545.2 Rhinopithecus bieti | reverse complement strand
AATAATAAATAAAAAATTAATGTAGCTGAAGAAGTTGTATTCTTGCATTCCAGAATAACCACCTGCTGATGGAAGTTTTCTCTCTTCGTATTATTACTCACTCTGTGACTTGTATAAGCAATACTTTATGTGCTTAGCTCTCTACTCTGCTTCAAGGCCTAAGTGTGATGCCAGGACCCATGCAATGCTGCCATTTTGAGGAGACAGGCAAAGAATTCAGCCATACAAATATTGCAGTGCAGCGGCAGAGAGGAGCAAGAGTGGCAGAGGTGATCTCAGGGCCTCGTGGCAGGTATCAATAGTTCCAAAGTGCTTCTAGGACACCAGAGTTGGGATTTAGAAATATACTAGGAATTTGTATTACTCTCCTTGTGCCTGCCAAAAAATATTTGAACTCTTGTTCTTGTACATACTCACTCTTCTTCCCATTTCCTATACTAAAGGAAATTCTGTTTCAAGAATCTATAAAATACCTTAAAATTTGTAGCACCTCTAATTTTATTGGAACCCATTAAATACACTCAAGGCTTTTATTTACATACAAATCCAATCTGCATTTTGCCTTAGAGAGTTTTCCTTGAGAACTTTACTCTTTTAAACTCATTTCTACTCTCCATCTTTGGATAAACACTATTTAATGTAACTGCGTCTCATTGTTCATAGAGAATGCCTCAAATTCAAGTTCAATTCAGCCAATGTCAGCGATTTTCTAGGAACCTATAGGTCTCTTTTAAAGATTTAGAGAAACAACAACTGAAAACAACAACCACACACACACACACAGGCACAATCCCACAGAAATCATTATGTTCCTAAAAGAACTTAAAATCTAGTAAGGGTGAGAAGTCTCCAAATGATAAAGCAGAATGGGATAAATGACATATGAGAATCATACACCAAGTGCTGTCCTAGTTCAAAGAAGATGGAATTAAAGCTTCTAAGTGTCATATTTATCAAAGGAAAAAAGTGGAACAGGCATGAAAATAAAAAGGCAAACACCTTTTAAAGGCCATAATTTGATGGCAAATAAAGCAATAGAGAAAAGTTTCTTAACATAGCTACACGATTGATGCTGCTAGCAAAAGGGCAGTCAAATGTGGACCCATGTATTTAATTGGAAGAGTTTCTAATAACTTGGTCTCCATAACTAGTTTTTATCTCACTAATAGGATCCATTCATACTTTAATCCACATAGCCATTTTTTGAATAAACACACAAATAACTACCCATGTCCAATGATCTAGTAGGCCCTAGAGGTACAAGGAGAGCAAAGGGAGACTCAGTTTTTCTTTTCATGAGTATTGGGCTTCTCAAAGGGTAAAATACTGGCACAGCTTACAAGTTCAGGTATGCACGTGCATGTATTTGAATATGTAAATATAACTTTAGTAACTTTGGAATAAAAATCAATTCTACAACTTTTACCTAGAGGGGCAGATTATTTAAGAGAGAAAAAGAGTAGGAGACAGAGAAGAGAGAAAAACTGGCAGGGAAAAGAATGGGAGAAAGGATGTTCACCTGGGTAAGAGAAGGAATCGATAGTCTAGTGTAAGAAAAAGAGAATTTATCTACTGCCATTAGCCAAACTATTCCTACAAGAACTCTTGTTGTCAAATTTCTAGGCAGAATATTTCTTTACTTCTCAGGTAAAAATGCAAAATTTAAAGTGATACTATTAGCCACTAGCTTGTTTTAGGTGAAAACCTTTCAAATTTTTCAGTTTCAGGAAGAAAGATGAAAGGCCATACTTCTTATTGAGGCTAAATTTTACATAGTATGAGAAGAAAAAAAATTTTTTCAATTAAACAAAAATAACCTAACTGTGTGGAACAGGACCCTCCACCCCCCTCAAAAAAAGAAGTGCAGCAGAGAAAACAATTGGATTTAAAGATGTGAGCGTTTTGCTATACTCCGTTTAATAAGGTGAATTACTAAGAGACTATTATCCATTTTACCGAGTGCCTGGGTGAGAAAATATGAAAATGTATAGGCAAAAGCTCTTTCTTAAGGGTCCTGTGAGTTTCATCAAATTTTAGGAAGTACTATAGAGTTCACAGTAAAAGGAGAGCATTAACATAATCTATAAAAT
>NW_016829596.1:0-2258 GCF_001698545.2 Rhinopithecus bieti | reverse complement strand
GCAATGGCATGATCTTGGCTCTTCGTAACATCTGCATCCAGGTTCAAGTGATTCTCCTGCCTCAGCCTCCCGAGGAGCTGGGATTACAGGCATGCTCCACCACACCTGGCTAATTTTGTATTTTTTGTAGAGACAAGGTTTCTCCATGTTGGTCAGGCTGGTCTCAAATCCTCGACCTCAGGTGATCCACCCACCTTGGTCTTCCAAAGTGTTGAGATTACAGACATGAACAACTGCGCCGGCCTCATTCCAGCCTTCTTTAATAGGGTTAGGTAATACATTTCTATTAGGTTAAGCTCTTTTTAAAATTTTCTACATTGTATCTAAATATACTCCAAATCATTTGTTTTTGTTTTGTTTTGTGTTGTTTTGCAGAAAGGAAAATTCTCTGTGATGTTCAGTTTCATAAGATTTGACAACTGTCTAGAGTCACACACCCATCTTCAGAGTACCACACAGAACTGTTTCATTGTCCTAACTACTACTACTTTTTGTTCTTCTTTCTCCTCCTTCTCTTCCTCCTGCTTCTCCCTCCCCCTCCTCCTCTTTTTTCTTCTGCTTCCTTTTCTCCTTCTCCTCCTTCTATTTCTCCTTCTCCCCTTCGCCTTCTCCTTCTGCTTTCTTCTTCTTTTTTAGTAAGGTCTTGCTATATTGCTCAGGCTGCTCTTAAAATCCCTGACTCAAACAAATCTCTCACCTCAGCCTCCCAACATGCTGAGATTACAGGTTTGAGCCATCAAGCCTAGCTTGATCATTATCAATCTCTATAACTTTCTTTTTCTACAATGCCATATAATTGGATCATATAATATGTAGCCTTTTGGATCTTACTTCCTTCACTGGAAGAAATGAATTTCTGACTCATGCATACTGTGATGTGGATCAACAATTTGTTTTATGTTGTTGATATTAACAACTAGGATTCTGTTGTTATGATGTTAGGATTCTGTTGTTATGGATGCACCACAGTTTATTTATTCAACTGCTGAAAAGCATCTGGTTTATATCTAGCTTTTGCAATTAAAATAAAGTTAGCAATACACAGCCACAAAAGTTTTCATTTCAACATTAGTTTTCACTTTGCTTTAGTAATGACCTAGGAATGGACATCCTGGTAACATTTAAATGTATATATATAACATTACAATAAACCACTAAATTGTTTTCCAAAGTTACTGTATCATTTTACATTTCTAGTTTTAGTTGCTCTAAATCCTCACGAGCACTAAGTCCTTGTCATTTTTCTTTGCATGGTTGCCTTTCTCATAATTGTGTGCTCTCATTGAGACATATGCTTTTTTTATTTCTTTTTCTGCTGGAAAGCCCAACTTATATAATCCATGTAGAAATAAATGTATAAAATATTGTTGTAGAAAATATTGGGTTCTGGCCGGGTAAGGCAGCTCCCACCAGTAATCCCAGCACTTTGGAGGCTGAAGTGGGTGAATCCCAAGGTCAGGAGTTCACGAGCAGCCTGGCCAAGATGGCTAAATCCTGCCTCTACTGAAAATACAAAAATTAGCAGGGCATGGTGGTGGGTGCCTGTAATCCCAGCTACTCAAGAGGCTGAAGCAGAATATTGCTTGAACCTGGGAGGCAGAGGATGCAGTGAGCCGAGACTGCGCCACTGCACTCCAGCCTGGGCGACAGAGCGAGACGCCATCTAAAAAATAAAATAAAATAAAATAAAATAACAGGACTGAGTTGTTTGCAACACAGACTTTAGTCCCGTACTTGCCCTTATTATTTGCATAAGGTAGAGCAAAAATGACTATCTCTACATAGGTCTTTTAGATTGGCTTTGATGGAAATCTATTCCACAAGGGATAAGACCTTCTAAAGCTGAGCACAGCCATGTGTTTGTATCCTCAAATACCTGTGAGCTGGGTAATCCTTTCCTCTTAAGGTCCCAAGATAAATTTGGAGCTCTTAAGCCTGTTAAAAGTGATATTTTTCACTGACCACAGGTCAGGAAGGCTATACAGAGACTGTGTAGACAAGGATATGAGGGCAGTTTTTTCAAGGGGTTTTTATCATCTCTGCAAGTCAAGATTGACTCTTTAAAGGGAAGCGTACCCTTTCAGTCAAAGCTTTGGTTAGAATAAACAAATGAAAAACAGTTTCTCTAATTGCATCCTGTTGCTAAAGAAAATGGATTCTTATTGCACTCATTCAAACAACTATATTGCCATAAGTTAAGAATACTCAGATAGTTTCCAAATTCTAGAGGAAACAGGCAGAGAAAACAAGCATATTCT
>NW_016829595.1:0-2261 GCF_001698545.2 Rhinopithecus bieti | reverse complement strand
CCTCCAATCTAGGATCTAATCCAGAACCCCACATTGCATTTAATTGTGACATCATCTCTTTCATCTCCTTTTATCTGAAACAACTCCTCAGCCCTTATCTTGATACTGACTTTTTTTTTTTTTTTTTTTTTTTTTTTTTTTGAGACAGAGTTTCACTCTGTCACCCAGGCTGGAGTGCAGTGGTGTGATCATAGCTCACTGAAGCCTTGAATTCATGGGCTCAAGTGATCCTCCTGCCTCAGCCTCCCAATTAGTTAGGACTATAGGCATGCACCACCATGCCTGGCTTATGTTATGTTTTGTTATGTTATTACTTTATTTTATTTTATTTTATTTTATTTACTTATTTTTTTATTTTATTTTATTTTATTTACTTATTTTTTTATTTTATTTTTATTTTATTTTATTTTGTTTTTTTTTTATAGAAACAAGGCCTCAATATATTGCCCAGGCTGGTCTGGAGCTCCTGGCCTCAAGTGATTCTCTTAATTTGGCCTCCTAGAGTATTGGAGTTAACAGGTGTGAGCCTTGCCACCTGGCCGATATTGACCTTTCTGAAGAGGAAAGCGGTTGTGGAATTATTTGTAGAATGGCCCTTGATTTTGTTTTTTCTCTTGTGATTAGATTCAGGATATGTATTTCTGTCAGAAACATTATGTAGGTGAGTTTATATCCCATGCCAGTGCATCCTATTAGGAGGCACATAGTGTCACTTGGTTTCATTATCAGTGATGTTAACTCTGATCACTTTGTGGTCCACTGTAAAGGCATCTTTTCCCTTTGTAATTAATAAATGACCTCCAGGGAGAAAAATTGAGACAATGGAAATACCCTATTTACCAATGAACTTCTACTCAGTGGTTTTAGCATTCATTGATAATATTTGCCCTAATCATTGATTAGTGGTTGCAAAGTAATGATTTGCTATCATGAATGAAAGATATTTTCCAGGTGCTCTCCTGCATTTCAGGTGTACTACTATTCAGCCTATTCTCTGCGTGTATGTAAGCATCAGTCAGGACAGTGGTAGACTTTGTGACTTATAAGATCCTTATTTACTTGATTCTGATGGAAAAGAAAGACAGTGATACTAAATTTAAATCTTATAGGACAAATATTTTTTGGATCTGTAGCATTTGCTTTAAGAATATTGAGATATAAAGTATATGCAGAAAAGTTCACATCATGAATGTATAGCTCCTTTAGAACTGTTTCTGTGGAGTACATCTCTGTAAACAGCATCCACGTCTACAAGGAGAACATTGTAAGCATTCTAGAAGCCTGACCACCCAGACTAGAATATTTGCTTTTCATTGATGTAATCAGCAGTTTTGTTTCAGTGTCCTGAAAGAATACAGGACAGGAACATAATCTAAGAACATATATAGTATTTTCAACTCCAAATTCCTGCCATTTTCCTTCACTTATGAGCCTAGACAACCTAGAAAGAAACAATAGGGTATCTTTTCTTTTCCTTCCCTAAAACCTGGGACAAATATTAAGCATTATTTGAATATTCAACGCATATTTATTGACCAACTATGCATTGTGCCAGACTCTGTCATAAATGCTTTGGTTACACAGATAAGAACAAGTACCTGGCCGGGCGCGGTGGCTCACACCTGTAATCCTAGCACTTTGGGAGGCTGAGGTAGGTGGATCACGAGGTCAGGAGATCGAGACCATCCTGGCTAACATGGTGAAAGCCCCTCTCTACTAAAAAAAAAAAAAAAAAAAATTAGCCAGGCGTGGTGGCAGGTGCCTGTAGTCCCAGCTACTCCGGAGGCTGAGGCAGGAGAATGGCGTGAACCCGGGAGGCGGAGCTTGCAGTGAGCCGAGATCGCACCACTGCACTCCAGCCTGTGCGACAGAGTGAGACTCCGTCTCAAACAAAAACAAAAACAAAACAAAACCATACAAAAAAAGACCAAGTACCTGGCTTCAAGATTACAGAGGGATAAATTACAGGTCAGGGTGATACATGCAGTGGTGGAGGGATGTACGAGAGGTATAAGAGATGTCACTGTTCTCAAAGAATTCCTAGTTCAGCAGCTGTAGAACCAGTGGGAGGAAAGATCGAAGATAGTGCATCCCAGCCGCAGAAGCCATGCACAGTCTACAGAGAGGCTTGGCTCAGCAGAAGCCATGCACAGTCTACAGAGAGGCTTGGCTCAGCAATAGCCATGGACAGTCTATGGAGAGGCTTGGCTCAGCAGAAGCCATGCACAGTCTACAGAGAGGCTTGGCTCAGCAGAAGCCAT
>NW_016829594.1:0-1429 GCF_001698545.2 Rhinopithecus bieti | reverse complement strand
ACAGAAGTCTGAGATCCAATTGCAAGGCAGCAGTGAGGCTGGGAGGGGGCGCCCACCATTGCTGAGGCTTGAGTAGGTAAACAAAGCTCGAACTGGGTGGAGCCCACCGCAGCTCAAGGAGGCCTGCCTGCCTCTGCACACTCCACCTCTGGGGACAGAGCATAGTCAAACAAAAGGCAGCAGAAACCTCTGCAGATGTAAATGTCCCTGTGTGACAGCTTTGAAGAGAGTAGTGGTTCTCCTAGCATGGAATTTGAGACCTGAGAACGGACAGACTGTCTGCTCAAGTGGGTCCCTGACTCCCGAGTAGCCTAACTGGGAGACAGCCCCCACTAGGGGCAGACTGACACCTCACACCTCACACGGTCGGGCACCCCTCTAAGATGAAGCTACCAGAGGAACGATCAGGCAGCAACATTTGCTGTTCAGCAATATTCACTCTTCAACAGCCTCCGCTGCTGATACCCAGGCAAAGAGGGTCTGGAGTGGACCTCCAGCAAATTCCAACAGACCTGAAGCTGAGGGTCCTGACTGTTAGAAGGAAAACTAACAAACAAAAAGGACATCCACACCAAAACTCTATTTGTACGTCACCATCATCAAAGACCAAAGGTAGATAAAACCACAAACATGGGAAAAAGCAGTGCAGAAAAGCTGGAAATTCTAAAAATCAGAGCGCATCTCCCCCTCAAAAGGAACGCAGCTCCTCACCAGCAACGGAACAAAGCTGGACAGAGAATGACTTTGACAAGTTGAGAGAAGAATGCTTCAGACAATCAAACTTCTCCGAGCTAAAGGAGGAAGTTCAAACCCATCGCAAACAAGCTAAAAATATTGAAAAAAGTTTTGACGAATGGCTAACTAGAAAAACCAAGGTAGAGAAGTCCTTAAATGACCTGATAGCACTGAAAACCATGACACAAAAAATATGTGACAAATCCACAAGCTTCAGCAACCAACTTGATCAACTGGAAGAAAAGGTATCAGTGACTGAAGATAAAATGAATGAAAGGAAGCAAGAAGTTCAGAGAAAAAAGAGTAAAAAGAAATGAACAAAGCCTCCAAGAAATACGGGACTATGTGAAAAGACCAAATCTGCATCTGAATGGTGTACCTGAAAGTGATGGGGAGACTGGAACCAAGTTGGAAAACACTCTGCAGGATATAATCCAAGAGAACATCCCCAACCAAGCAAGGCAGGCCAAGATTCAAATTCAGGAAATACAGAAACGCCACAAAGATACTCCTCGAGAAGAGCAACTCCAAGACACATAATTATCAGATTCACCAAAGTTAAAATGAAGGAAAAAATGTTAAGGGCAGCCAGACAGAAAGGTCGGGTTACCCACAAAGGGAAGCCCATCAGACTAATACTGGATCTCTCAGCAGAAACTCTACAAGCAAGAAGAGAGTGGGCGCCAATATTCAA
>NW_016829593.1:0-1625 GCF_001698545.2 Rhinopithecus bieti | reverse complement strand
GCTGTGCAGAAGCTCTTTAGTTTAATTAGATCCCATTTGTCAATTTTCAGGCCTATTTCTTAGCCTTTCCTTTTCTGAGTTTTCTCATCTCTAAAAAGAAGACAAAGACAAAGCTTCCCACATGTGGTTGTTGTAAAGACTAAAGGAAATCATATTTGTAAAATGTTTAACATAGTGCCTGGAGCAAAATGAAGACCCATTAAATATAAACAAGCCCTTATTATTGTTATTATCATCATCACTACTATAAACAGACCTCAGGGTTTCAAATGTAACTCTGGGAATGTTGCATAAGTGATCTTTCAGGCAAAGTCTCCAGTAGACTGTAGATTTTGTTGTGACAGAGTGAGACTCTGTCTCAAAATAAATAAAAATTAAAATAAAATAAAATGCAAATCAGATGTTTCTATCTGTTGACCCTTTGCTATTTCAGCACTGCTACAGTTAACTTATCCATATAATATCCATGTAATATGTCAATCTGCATCTCTCTAAATTTTTTTTAATTATTATTTTTTGAGACAAAATCTCACTCTGTCACCCAGGCTGGAGTACAGTGGCACAATCTCAACTCACTGCAACCTCTACCTCCTGGGTTCAAGTGATTCTCCGGCCTCAGCCTCCCTAGTAGCTGGGATTACAGGTGCGCACCACCATGCCCAGCTAATTTTTGTATTTTTAGTAGAGACAGGGTTTTACCATGTTGGCCAGGCTAGTCTTGAACTCCTGACTTCAAGAGATCCACCCACTTCGGCCTCCCAAAGTGCTGGAATTACAGGCGTGAGCCACCACGCCCGACCCTAAATGGTTCTTTGCATTGTACTTCTGTTCCATGTGCGTATCATATTTTTCACATTGCAAGTTCCCTGGAGAGAGGGTTCTATTTCTTGTGCAACCTCTCAGAATCTATTACAATGTTCTGCAAACCATAGACACACATCAGATCATACTGAATAAGTGTAAATTAAATGTATCAAAAGTAAGCCTGATAGGTTTAGGGAATGAGAATTAGTAAAAACGGGCTTTTCCCTCACACCCAATTTTTGCCTTCTCTCATGGTTTTATCGATATCCTTTTCTTAAAAAGAAGGGTTTATATTGTCATTGTCACTTAAAGGGGGAAGACCTAGGAACACCAACAGGCCCCTTTCTCCCTTCAAGTGATGTCCCTGAGCCTGGTTTGCAGAGTTGCTCCTCCACTTACTTGGAGGCGCTGGGGAGCAGTCCAAGGGAGAGTGAATGCTCGAAGTTTGGAGCAGCTCAGCACTGACACGTGCTGGGTAGTTTTCCAGGCAGAATATTCTTTTATTCAGAAACTGCTGAGGTTGTCTCTGTTGCTGATAATTAACAGACTCTTCTTTACCAGTGTTCAGGGAGAACTTCCTTTCTTTCTTGCCCCGGCAGTGATCAGTCATACTTCTTAAAGACAGCTCTCAGATAAATCACCAGGAGAGAAAGAGTAAGAATAGCTCTTAGCAAACTATGGCAGGAGGAAATTTCTTTTGTAGGGACTTGAAATTAGGAAATATATTAGCTTCAAATAATGTTTGGTCCTATTTTGAGAAACTTAGTGAGACATCTTCAAACATTTTAAATGTATTTATTAATTATATACATAATTTCATT
>NW_016829592.1:0-1042 GCF_001698545.2 Rhinopithecus bieti | reverse complement strand
TAAAAATGCATCTCCTTTATAACTTTCGCAAATGGGCTGAATTTAGACTGTGCCTACTGGTAGCCATTTGTCAAGTCTCCAAGACAGGAATTTTTCTCATCTGCCTTTCAAAAACTCTTGTCTTGGTTACAATAAGCTTTCTCTTCATCGGAAGTTAATTTTAGGCCGGGCGCAGTGGCTCAGGCCTGTAATCCCAGCACTTTGGGAGGCCGAGGTGGGCGGGTCACCTGAGATCAAGAGTTCGAGACCAGCCTGGCCAACATGGTAAAACCCTGTCTCTACTA
Source organism: Rhinopithecus bieti (assembly GCF_001698545.2). Taxonomy (NCBI): domain Eukaryota; kingdom Metazoa; phylum Chordata; class Mammalia; order Primates; family Cercopithecidae; genus Rhinopithecus; species Rhinopithecus bieti. The sequence goes on along the minus strand of NW_016829592.1, from coordinate 758 downwards.
AAAATACAAAAATTAGCTGGGTGTGGTGGCATGCACTTGTAATCCCAGCTACTTAGGAGGCTGAGGCAGGAGAATCACTTGAACCTGGGGGGCGGAGGCTGCAGTGAGCTGAGATCACGCCACTGCACTCCAGCCTGGGTGACAGAGAGAGACTCCGTCTCAAAAAAAAAAAAAAGTTAATATTGCTGTCACAATCACTCAGGAATAATAATGCTGCAAACATGTTATGGGACTGAAGAAACAATGTAAAGAAAGGAGGTGGCCAGGCATGTTGGCTCACGCCTATAATCCCAACACTTTGGGAGGCTGAGGCGGGCGGATCACAAGGTCAGGAGATCAAGACCATGATGGCTAACACGGTGAACTCCATCTCTACTAAAAATACAAAAATTAGCCGGGCGTGGTGGCAGGCACCTGTAGTCCCAGCTACTCAGGAGGTTGAGGCAGGAGAATGGCATCAATCCGGGAGGTGGAGCTTGCAGTGAGCCAAGATCACGCCACTGCACTCCAGCCTGGGTGACAGAGCGAGACTCCGTCTCAAAAAAAGAAAAAAAAGGAGGTGAGGGTGGCCATCACAACTGAGGCACAGGTTCTACACGTGTGAAGTACACTTTGCCTTACATTGTGTTCTCTCCCAGTTGCTCTCTTGATTTGAATATGGGGGATTGAGTCCAACTTGACCTCTGGAAAGCTCATCACTCCAGGTACACAGTCATTAATCATGTCTAAAGTATTTGTGTTTGGTTTGGAGAAATCCT
>NW_016829591.1:0-2091 GCF_001698545.2 Rhinopithecus bieti | reverse complement strand
TGTAGAATTTTGATAAATGCAAAACTTATTTTACCTAAATCCAACTCTTGGGCTGCTGTTATTTAGCCTATATTTTATATAAGATTGCAAATGTTAGCCAAATTAAAAAAAATTTTAATGCAACTTTCCACATTGTCTTCAAACTCAGTAAATTCCACAATTTTAAAAAACAAAACCTTTCACCGTGCCTACTCACATTTTTACTAAAATCCCTACACAAAGCCATACATTCTGCTTTTCATCTTACTTCTCCAAGCTGCTGCCTTCACCAAATAGACTCCACGAGCCTCCCAAGTGGTATCCACCAATATATGTGATTCTCAAGGAAAAGTAAGTATTAAAGAGTAATTAATTCAGTTGGTACGAAATCCCTTCTTTTACAATTTTACCTTAACTTTAAAAAGCCTCTTCTTGATGGAGATGAAAATCCTTTGAGGAAACGGTTGTCCTTTACATGGACTCTCCATCAGCCCCATAAGGTGAGCGGCATAAAGAGGCATTTTCTCTGACAGTCTCAGTTCCCCAAACACTAGTCCTAAGCTTTTGCATGGATGGTAAATTTCACACACAAACACCCGGAAAAGAAAGAAGAGAAAGAAACATACCTGGTTTATTTTCTAAACAGGTTTGATAGGTTTGGTTCACTTGAAAGAGCAGATTATTTACTTATAATCTTTTAAAACAGAAGTGGCAGCCAGAGCACTGGGTAAATAAAAACTTCACAGAGTTTTAAAACCCTGCATCTTAACTCACTTCCCTTTGGTTCAAGGGGACGGCACAGCAAACCCCACGGCAAATGAGATTATGCAACAGGCTTTTTTCCTCCCCACCTTATTCATCACAGGCTGGTTAGAGGTGTGCTTTCTCCAATCTGAGACACCCACGACTTCAAAACGCCAAGAATCCTTGCAGCTGATATTTTCTAAACTTCTTTAGGATTTTGCAGTATCCATTCATTTTCAGATCTACTTGCATTTTCTCTGGTTCATTACTGGTATTCTTTAGGAAATAAACTCAGCATCTTAAGATATTTCCCTCTGTGGTGTTCCATTACATGAAACTACACGTGATACACAGACCCTGGGCTTTTTTATTTCTCACGTTTTGCAGCTAGTGTAGTCACTAGGCATCGGGCCCCCCAACGCCAAGACCCGAGCCCCTGTCCGAAAATTGAGGGCTTTTTTGGTTGGTTGAAGAAAGCAGCACCGTCACCACCCAGGTGGCCTCGCTGATTACACCAAAGGCGAACTGGGGATAATGGGAACAGTCAGGCCGGGGCCCCACTTGGCAGGCGTGTTGTGTAACATCGCGCCTGGAAGTGAGCAGCTTTGCCCGCGAAGGTGCCGCGTCCCGCGGCGGCAGCTCCTCTCGGCGGGGCCCGGTCCAAGCCCGCTCGCAGCGCAGCGGCCGGGAGCGCACCCACTGCGACCCCGCGCCCAGCCGCACGCCCCCTTCCCGCTCGGGCCAGCCTCCAGCCAGGCCTACACCCGCGCTTCAAACGCTCCTGCGGCCCCCGGCCGCGGTCGCCCCCACGCCGCCTCTCGAAAGGGTGGCCGGTACGCCAGGGAAAGCAGAGCCGGCGGGGCCAGAGCGCTGCTCCCCGCACCGGGAGTCGGGGCGCGCTGCGGAGCGTCCATGCGGCCGGGCGGCAGAGCGCCCCGGGCCCCGGACCCTCCCGCCCGCACACCCAGCGCGGCCCACCAAAGCCACTTACTTTTGGGGCCGCCGACCTCCCAATTCCCTCAGAGGGAAACGAAAGTTGTCACGGCGTCTCCCCTCGGGCCCCCCTCGCCTCCCGGGCTTGCGAGGCGCCGCTGCGGAGCCGAGAGGGCGGCTGCGCTCCCGCTCGCGTCCCGTCCCGTCGCTCTCCTCCTCCTCTTCTTTTCACTATATTATCTTCTCCTTCTCTGAGGGGTGGGTGGGGGCGGGAGGCTTAGGAAGAGAGGAGACGCTCGCAACTTTTCTTCACTCTTTCTCTTCCACCCTCCCCCCCATCAGCCTTCAAAAAAAAAATGTCGAAGGAGATGAAGAACTTAGGGAGGTGAAGGTGGGGGGTCGCGTTGTGAAAGCGGGGGCTGAGGGGAGGGAGAG
>NW_016829590.1:0-333 GCF_001698545.2 Rhinopithecus bieti | reverse complement strand
CACCGCGCCCGGCAGTGTGTGTATATATATGTGTGTGTGTGTGTGTGTGTGCATATATATGTGTGTGTGTGTATATATGTGTGTGTGTGTGTGTGTATATATGTGTGTGTGTGTGTATATATGTGTCTGTGTGTGTGTGTATATGTGTGTGTGTGTATATATATGTGTGTGTGTGTGCATATATATGTGTGTGTGTGTATATATGTGTGTGTGTGTGCATATATGTGTGTGTGTGTGTGCATATATGTGTGTGTGTGTGTGTGTGTATATATGTGTGTGTGTATATATATGTGTGTGTGTGTGTATATATGTGTGTGTGTGTGTGCATATATA
>NW_016829589.1:0-2095 GCF_001698545.2 Rhinopithecus bieti | reverse complement strand
CCTATAGTCCCAGCTACTTGGGAGGCTGAGGCAGGAGAATGGCGTGAACCCAAAAAAGGCGGAGCTTGCAGTGAGCTGAGATCCGGCCACTGCACTCCAGTTTGGGTGACAGAGCGAGACCCCGTCTCAAAAAAAAAAAAAAAAAAAAAAAACTACAATGAGATGCTATTATACTTCATGCCCAGTAGAAGGAATATAATAAAAAGACAAAATAATTTTTGATAAGAATATGAAAAAACCGTAAGCCTCATACATTGCTGATGGGAATATAAGATAGTATGCTTACTTTGGAAAACAGTTTGGCAGTTACTTATAAAATGAAACATAAATTTACCATATGATCTTGCAATTCCTCTCCTGAGAATCTACCCAAGACAAATGGAAACATACATCTGTCCAAAGATGTATATGTATTCATGCAACATTATTCATAAGGTCTAAAAAGAGAAAACAAGCCACATGTCCATCAACTGGAAAACAGACAACCAAAATATAATACAGTGATACAACAGAATATTATTCAGCAACAAGAAGAAACTACTGATGTGTGCTACAGCATGGAAGACTATCAAAAACAGTATGTTAAGTGAAAGAAGCCAGATGTAAAAGATTGCATGTTCTATGATCCCATTTATATGAAATGTTCAGAAAAGGCAGATTTATAAAGACAGCAGATCAGTGGGTTGCCTTGGCCTGAGGAATGAGGATAGATTGTCAGTGAGCAAGAGGAATGTTTTGGGAATAACAGAAAGGTTCTAGGTTTGGTTGCCAGGATGTTTGCACAAAACTATGCTTACTAAAAATCACTGTACATTTAAAACAGGTGAATTTGAGGCCGGGCGCGGTGGCTCACGCCTCTAATCCCAGCACTTTGGGAGGCCGAGGTGGGCAGATCATGAGGTCGGGAGATCAAGACTAGCCTGGCCAACATAGTGAAACCCCCTGTATTAAAAATACAAAAAATTAGCTGGGCATGGTGGCACCCACCTGTAATCCCAGTTACTCGGGAGGCTGAGGCAGGAGAATCACTTGAACCTGGGAGGCAGAGGTTGCAGTGAGCTGAGATTGCACTACTGCACTCCAGCCTGGGTGACAGTGCGAGACTCCATCTCAAAACAACAACAACAACAAAAAAAAAACCACAGGTGAATTTTATGGTATGTAAATTATATCCCTTTGGTTTATTTTTTTGAGACAGGGTTTCATTCTGCCACCCAGGCTGCAGCATAGTGGGGTGATCTCGGCTGACTGCAACCTATGCCTCCTGGGCTCAAGGGATACTCCTTCTTCAGCCTCCCAAATAGCTGGGACTACATTTGCGTGCCACCATGCCCCAGCTAATTTTTGTATGTTTTGTAGAGACAGGGTTTTGCCATGTTGCCCAGGCTGGTCTCGAACTCCTGGGCTCAAATGATGCACCTGCCCCAGCTTCCCAAAGTGCTACGATTACAGGCATGAGTCACTGCACCTGGCCATAAATCATATGTTAATAAAGCTATTTTAAAAATTAGCTTTCCTTTCTTTCTTTTTTTGAGATGGAGTTTTGCTCTTGTTGCCCAGGCTGGAGTGCAATGGTGCCATCTCGGCTCACCTGATGGTGGGAGTGTAAATTGGTTCAACCACTGTGGAAGACAGTGTGGCGATTCCTCAAGGATCTAGAACTAGAAATACCATTTGACCCAGTGATCCCATTCCTCAGTATATATCCAAAGGATTATAAATCATGCTATTATAAATGCACATGTATGTTTATTGTGGCACTATTCATAATAGCAAAGACTTGGAACCAACCCAGATAACCATCAATGATAGACTGGATTAAGAAAATGTGGCACATATACATCATGGAATACCATGCAGCCATAAAAAAGGATGAGTTCATGTCCTTTGCAGGGACATGGATGAAGCTGGAAACCATCATTCTCAGCAAACTATCACAAGGACAGAAAACCAAACACTGCTTGTTCTCACTCATCAGTGGGAGTTGAACAATGAGAACACATGGACACAGCGTGGGGAACATCACACACTGGGGCCTGTCGGGGGGTGGGAGGCTGGGGGAGGGATAGCATTAGGAGAAATACCTAATGTAAAT
>NW_016829588.1:0-1658 GCF_001698545.2 Rhinopithecus bieti | reverse complement strand
TTATTATTATTATTATTATTATATTTTTTGAGACAAAGTCTCACTCTGTTGCCCAGGCTGGAGTGCAGTGGCACGATTCCAGCTCAATGCAACCTCCACCTCCCAGGGTCAAGCAGTTCTCCTGCCTCAGCCTCCCGAGTAGCTGGGATTACAGGCACGTGCCACCATGTCTGGCTACCTTTTGTATTTTTAGTAGAGACGGGGTTTCACTATGCTGACAGGCTGGTCTCGACCTCCTGACCTCGTGATCTGCCCGCCTTGGCCCCCCAAAGTGCTGGGATTACAGGCGTGAGCCACCACACCCGGCCTATTTTTTAATTTTTAAATTTGAAATAATTTCAAACATAGAAAAGTTGTAAGAATACACAAAGAATTCATAAATACCCTTTAACCAGATGCACTAATTAACATATGTATTATATAACTACATATATTAATATAATTACATAATTATAGTATAATTTTGGGAAACTATTTGAGAATAAGTTGTAGACATCATGATCCTTTACCCTAAAAGCATCAGAGTGTGACTGCAGAACAACTGTCAAATCTTTTTAATCACATAAAAGCAACAAAATGTATCCATATTAATCCCTATCTTTCAAAAGCTTTACAAACGTTGATGGGAGCAGGACACCACAAACTCCATTTCAATTTTCCTTCATTAATAACACAAATAAATAATCCACACTCCCTATACTCTCCTGAGGAATAATGAGAAAAACATGCTTCTTTTCTAAACTTCTCAGACAAAACAGAACAAGGCAATAAGGTCTGAACACACCAAAAGGATTTTTGGGAGGTTAATTCTAAGCTACTATAAATATTGACTTAGAACAAAACATCTTTTTAACTAGAATAGTAAATGCCTTTAAAGAAACACTATAATCTAAAAAGTTCATAGACATTAGGAAATAAAGGGAAATTGTTTGCACATGGCATAAAAGCTTTTTATCTGACTAACTACACAGATGCATGCAACTTTAAAATTCAGTGGCATATTCTCAAACTAAGCAGAAAATATGCTTGTATTCTTAAATTTTAAGCAAAGGAACAACAAAATGCTATCTGCATATATTTCATCAAAAATTAAACGTATTTAAAGCTAGAATTCTTATGATTGGTTAAAAGTGTACACACAATCTTGTGTCAGATCTGTAAATGAAAAATGTATGTAGATGTAGAAATTAATGTCTACAATGATGCACAAACTTTCCTATTAGTCCATACATGTCACTGTTTTTATGATAGATTCCTCTTTTACTAGCAAATGAAAGGATCATTTAAATGAATGCTTGGACAGCGTGGGAGAGGTGGGGCACAGAAGTTAAAAAACAAAACAGCACACTTTTTTCAAAAAATACCTTTCTATTTGTCGAATTTAGGTATATTTATTGTAACCAGTTCCTTGAAGTGACTCAGTGCCACTAAAATTCATTCATTCACCTATGGAGTGCACTCTGAACCTCACTATGGAGAGCTCTGTGTTAACTAGAACTAATTTACTCATTCACCTATGGAGTGCACTCTGAATCTCACTATGGAGAGCTCTGTGTTAACTAGGACTAATTCACTCAACTACAGAGTGCAGTCTGAATCTCACTATGGAGAGCTCTGTGTTAACTAGGACTAATCCACTCATTCGCCTATGGAGTGCA
>NW_016829587.1:15844-18007 GCF_001698545.2 Rhinopithecus bieti | reverse complement strand
AAAAGCAATACAGATTTATTAAGTCATAGATATTCGTAAAATAGGAGCCTTCAGAATGAAGATATAAAGATACGATGGAGAGCCTTTTTTTTTTTTTTTGTTTTTAATTTCAACTTTTATTTTAAATTCAGAGGGTACAGACTTGCTGCATGAGAATATTTCATGATGGTGACATATAGGGTATTGTTGATCCCAGTCAATGGTGGTTAGCATAGTGACCACTCGCTAGTTTTTCAACCCGTACCCTACTCTCTTCCCATTCTAGTAGTCCCTGTGCCTATTGCTCCCATCTTTATTTCCAGATTTATTCAAGTTTCCGCTTATAAGAGAGAATGTGTAGTATTTCATTTCCTGTATCCTGAATTAATTCACTTAGGATCATGGCCTCCAGCAGAATTCACGTTTCTGCAAAGGACCTGATTTTCTTATTTTTCACAATTGCATAGTGTTCCACAGTGCATGCGTACCACATATTTTTATTCCACTACTGATGAGGATCTAGGTTTATTCCATTCTTGTCTTTGCTCTTGTGAATATTACTGCAGTGAACATACAAATGCATGTGTCTTTTTTGTAGAACAGTTTATTTTCCTCTCGGTATATACCCAGTAATGGGATTGTTGGGCCAAATGGTAGTTTTGTTTTAAATCCTTTGAGAAATCTCCAAACTAATTTCCACAGTAACTGAATTATTTTACATTCTCACTAAGAGTGTATAAGCATTCCTTTTTCTCTGCAACTTCATTAGCATCTTTTTTGTTGTTTTTTTGTTTTGTTTTGTTTGGTTTTGTTATTATTTTTTAATAGTAGCCATTCTGACTGGTGTGAGATAGTATCTCACTGAGGTTTTGATTTACATTTCCCTAATGATCAGTGATGTGGAGCATTTTTCATATGTTTATTGATTGCTTATATATCCACTTTTGAGAAGTGTATGTCCATGTTCTTGGCACCACTTTTAGTTTGGTTATTTGGAAACTCAATTTTTATGCTAAGATTCAAGAAACTTTGCACAGCCCAGTAGAAATAAGATTGGGCAAAAAGGGCCTGATCTAAAGCTAATGGACTGAGTGGGGAAACCCAGTCAGACCTGTCTGTCTAGATTCTTCTTGGCTTCTCTGAATAGCACTTCTTCCTTCTGAATGTGGGAAAAGACCCCCTCCGGAATGGGGGTCTAGGACGTACTGTCAAACAATTAGGGCAGAGGATTTCCTTATGGCCGGTGTTTAAGAAAGTCAGGGAAAGTTGAAGTCATCTTTTGTGGCTGCTTTGATGCGGAAGGAGTCTGGTTTGTATGACCTGCCTTTGGGAGGAGAGGTTCCAGTTTCTATGGCCACACTATAGGGAGAATGGAGTTGAGAAACTGCAGGTCAGGGGAGGGTCAGAAAAAACCTTTTGCCTATGAGGCTGCTGAAGTCTTCATTTTGTGGTATCATTCTCTGAACCCCAACAACACACATTTTTTTTTTTAACTTTGTACAAAACACTTAGCTCAGTTCAGCCCAAATACAGGTTTCTACACTGTGACCAAAGTACAGTCCTTCCTTCTACTCCACAGGGAACTAATGAAATTTATTTTGGAGAAAGTTAACTCACAACATAAGGACCTAGATATCAGAGAGTGGAGTTGGGGCAAGGACCCAGGCTCCATGTCTGTCCTGAGAAAGTTGGAACAGAAGGACCCAGAGACATCAGAGAGGAGTAGGGGTGAGGGCCCAGGCTCCCTGTTTGTAAGGGAATTGTCTACAATGTGCGTACTCATGATCATCAACTTTCTTGTCCTTCCTTCCAAGTTGAAAGTAGTTAGACTCCTTCCAGTGCATCCTGGAGGATCCCTTTCTTAGTAAACTGAACTGGCAGAGAAAAGTATTCCATAACTGGTGTTTGGAGGCCATTTGGGCCTATTACGTATGAACTGTGCAATATGTTCACCTTCTTAGGAGGGAACCCTAGCTATCCACACAGACCTGATTCTTAAGTGAGAAAAGACAGTTTTACATCCTAGAAATTCTTGAGAAGGCTTCAATAAGAAACCCATTTTAAAAATTTAAAAAAGAATCATCTGGAGGTAGCACACAGGCCAACCAAGGAAACAGGGACAAAATTAATCTGTAACCTGTAGGAAATACAATGAAGTAGTGACTCATAAAAAAAAAAAAAAAA
>NW_016829587.1:5123-12639 GCF_001698545.2 Rhinopithecus bieti | reverse complement strand
ACACTACCACCAACAGCGTAAAATCATTCCTATTTCTCCACATCTCCAATATCTGTTGTTTCCTGACTTTCAATGACTGCCATTCTAACTGGCATGAGAATGGCACACTTCTCACTGTGGTTTTGATTTACATTTCTCTAATGACCAGTGCTGATGAGCTTTTTTTCATGTTTATTGGCTGCACAAATGTCTTCTTTTGAGAAGTATCTGTTCATATGTTTTGCCCACTTTTTCATGGGGTTGTTTTCTTGTAAATTTGTTTAAGTTTCTTGTAGATTCTGGACGTTATCCCTTTGTCAGATGAACAGATTGCAAAAATTTTCTCGCATTCTGTAGGTTACTTGTTAACTCTGATGATAATTCCTTCTGCTGTGCAAAAGCTCTTTAATTTAATCTCATTTTTCAATTTTGTCCTTGTTTCCATTGTTTTTGGTGTTTTAGTCATGAAGTCTTTGCCCATGCCTATGTCCTGAATGGTATTGCCCATGTTTTCTTCTAGAGTTTTTATGGTTTGTTGTCTTAAGTTTAAGTCTTTAATCCATCTTGATCATTTTAATTCAAAATTCATTCACAATTAAAACTTCTCAGTAAATTATGAAATAAAAGGAAATTTATTCAATCTGAAAAAAAATCCATCTTGAGTTAACTTTTTTATAAGGTGTAAGGCAGGGGTTCAGTTTTTGTTTTCTGCATGTGGCTAGCCTGTTTTCCTATTAAATAGGACATCCTTTCTTCATTTTTTTTTTTTTCAGATTTGTTGAAGTTCAGATGGTTGTAGACATGTGTGTGTTATTTCTGAGGCATCTGTTCCATTCCATTGGTCTATATATCTGTTTTCTTATCAGTACCACGCTGTACTGGTTACTGTACCCTTCTAGTGTAGTTTGAAGTCAGGTAGCATGATGCCTCTACATTTGTTATTTTTGCTTAGGTTTGTGTTGGCTATGTAAACTCTTTTTTGCTTCCATATGAAATTCATGGTAGTTTTTTTTTTTTTTTTCCTGTGAAGAAAGTCACTGTTAGCATTGAATTTAGAAATTACTTTGGCCAATATGGCCATTTTCACAATATTAATTCCTCCTATCCATGAGCACGTAATGTTTTTCCATTTGTTTGTGTCCTTTCTTATTTTCTTGAGCAGTGATTTATAGTTCTCTGTGAAGAGGACCTTCATGTGCCTTGTAAGTTGTTTTCCTGGGTATTTTATTCTCTTTGTAGCAATTGTGAATGGTAGTTCACTCATGACTTGTCTCTGATTATCTATTATTGGTGTATAGGAATGCTTGTGATTTTTGCACATTGATTTTGTATCCTGAGACTTTACTGAAGTTAGTTATCAGCTTAAGAAGATTTGGCTGAGACAATGTGATTTTCTATATATTCAATTATGTTATCTGGAAACAGAGAAAATTTGACTTCCTCTCTTACTAATTTATTATCCCTTGTTTTTTCTCTGCCTCATTGCCCTGACCAGAACTTCCAACACTATGGTGAATAGGAATGGTGAGAGAGGACATCCTTGTTTGTGCCAGTTTTCCAAGGGAACGTTTGCAGCTTTTACCCATTCCTCACGATGTTGGCTATGGGTTGTCATAAATAGCACTCATTATTTTGAGATATGTTCCATCAATATCTACTTTATTATTTTAGCCTGAAGTTGTGTCAAATTTTATCGAAGGCCTTTTCTGCATCTATTGGGATAATCACATGATTTTTGTCATTGTTTCTGTTTATGTGATGAATCATGTTGATTGATGTGTGTATGTTGAACCAGCATTATATCTCGTGGGATGAAGCCGACTTGATTGTGGTGGATAAGCATTTTGATGTTTTGCTGGATTTGGTTTGCCAGCATTTTATTGAGGATTTTTGCACTAATGTTCATCAGGGATATTTGTCTGATATTTTATTTTTCTGTTGTGTCTTTGCCAGTTTGTGGTATCAGGATGATGCTGGCCTCATAAAATGAGTTAGGGAAGAGTCCCTGTTTTTCTATTCTTTGAAATCATTTCAGAAGAAATGGTATCAGCTCCTCTGTATCGCTGGTAGAATTCACCTGTGAATCTGTCTGGTCATGGGCTTTTTTAACTTGGTAGTCTATTAATTACTGCCTCAATTTCAGAACTTATTATTGCTCTGTTCAGGGATTCAGCTTCTTCCTGGTTTATTCTTGGGGAGTGTATTGTGTCCAGGAATGTATCTATTTCTTCTAGATTTTCTAGTTTTTTTTTTTTTTTTTTTTTTTCCTGTAGAGGTGTTTATAGTATTCTCTGTTGGTAGTTTGCATTTCTGTAGGATCAGTGGTGATACCCTCTTTAACATTTTTTTATTGCATCTATTTGATACTTTTCTCTTTTATTAGTTTGGCTAGCAATACATTTTGTTAATCTTTTCCAAAAATCAGCTTTTGGATTCATTGATTTTTTTTTTTTTTTTGAATGGTTTTTATGTCCTTATCTTCTTCAGTTCTGCTCTAATCTTAGTTCTTTCTTGTCTTCTGCTAGGTTTTAAATTTGTTTGCACTTGCTTCGATAGTTCTTGTAATTGCGATGTTAGGGTGTTCATTTTACATCTTTCCTGCTTTCTCCTGTGGGCATTTAGTGCTCTAAATTTCCATCTAAACCGTGCTTTAAATGTGTATCAGAGATTCCGGTATTTTGTGTCTTTGTTCTTAATAGTTTCAAATAACTTACTTATTTCAGCCTCAATTTCCTTATTTACTCAGTAGTCATTCAGAAGCAGGTTGTCCAGTTGTACCTGTGTGGGTTTGAGTGCATTTCTTAATCCTGGGTTCAAATTTGATTGCACTGTGGTCTGAGAGACTGTTTGTTATGATTTTGATTCTTTGCATTTGCTGAGGAGTGTTACTCCCAATTTCGTGGTCCATTTTAGAGTTTGATGTGATGCTGAGAGGAATGTATATTCTGTTGATTTGGGGTAGAGAGTTCCGTAGATGTCTCTTAGGTCTGCTTGGTCCGGAGCTGAGTTCAAGTCCTAAATATATTTGTTCATTTTTTGTCTCATTGATCTAATATTGAGTGTGCTGTGGTAAAATCTCCCATTATTATTGTGTTGGAGTATACTTAAGTCTCTTTGTAGGTCTCTAAGAACTTGCTTTATGAAAATGGGTGCTCTTGTATTAGATGCATACATATTTACGATAGTTAGCTCTTCTTGTTGATTTATCCATTTACCATTATTTAATGCCCTTCTTTCTCTCTTTTGATCTCTGTTGGCTTAAAGTCTGTTTTATCAGAGGCTAGAATTACAACCCCTTCTTTGCTTTCTGTTTGCTTGGTAAATATTCCTTCATTTTGAGGCTATGTTTTACTTTGCCCATCAGATGGCTCTTCTAAATACAACACACCAAAGGATCTTGACCCTTTATTCAATTTGCCAGTCCGTGTCTTTTAATTGGGGCATTTAGCCCATTTACATGTAATTTTAGTATTGTTATGTATGAATTTGATCCTGTCATTATTATGCTAGCTGATTATTTTGCACATTGGTTGATGCTGTTTCTTTGTAGTGTCATTGGTCTTTACATTTTGGTAGTTTTTACAATGGCTGGTATCATTCCCCGCCCCCTCCCCCCACCATATTTAGTACATCCCTCAGGAGCTCTTAAAGGCAGAAAAATCCCTCAACATTTGCTCCTCAGTAAAGGATTTTGTTTCTCCCTCAATTATGAAGCTTAGTTTGACCGGATATGAAATTCTGGATTGATACATTTTTTTCTTTAAGAATGTTGAATGTTGGCCCCCACTCTTCTGGCTTGTAGAGTTTCTGGAGAGATATCCACTGTTAGTCTGATGGGCTTCCCTTTGTAGGTAACCTGATCTTACTCTCTGGCCACTTTATCTTTTTTCCTTCATTACAACCTTGGTGAATCTGACTATTACATGTCTAGTGGTGTTCTTCTCAAGGGTATCTTTGTGGTGTTCTCTGCATTTTCTGAATTTGAATGTTGGCAGGCCTTGCTAGGTTGGGGAAGTTCTCCTGAATAATATCCTAAAGAGTATTTTCCAACTTGGTTCCGTCCTCCCCGTCACTTTCAGGTACACCAATCAAAGGCAGGTTTGGTCTTTTCACATAATCTCATATTTCTTGGAGTCTTTTTTCATTCATTTTCATTCTTTTTCCTCTAGTCTTGTCTTCACACTTTATTTCATTAAGTTGATCTTCAATCTCTGATGTCCTTTCTTCCTCTAGATTGATTTGGCCATTGATACATATATACACTTCATGAAGTTTTCATACTGTGTTTTTCAGCTCCATCATGTCATCTATGTTCTTCTCTTAAAGTAGTTATTCTACTTAGCAATTCCTGAAAACATTTATCAAGGTTCTTGCCTTCTTTGAATGTATTAGAACATGTTCCCTTAGCTCAGAGGAGTTTTTATTATCCACCTTCTGAAGCCTACTTCTGTCAATTCATCAAACTTTCTCCATCCAGTTTTGGGCCAGTGCTGGTGAGAAGTTGTGATCCTTTGGAGGAGAAGAAGCATTCTGTTTTTTTTATTTTATTTTATTTTTAGCATTTTGGCATTGGTTTTTCCTCATCATGAATTTATCTACCTTTGATTGTTGATACTGATAACGTTTGACTGGAGACTTTGTGTGGGCATCCTTTCAGTTGATATTGATATTATTCCTTTCTGTTTGTTAGTTTTCCTTTTAACAGTCAGGCTCATCTTCTGCTGGTCTGCTGCAGATCCTCTCCAGATACTGTTTGCCTGAGTATCACTAGCAGAGGCTACAGAGCAGCAAAGATTTCTGCCTGCTTCTTCCTCTGGAAGCTTCATTTCATAGGGCCACATTCCAGATGCCAGCTGGAGCTCTCCTGTATAAAATGTCGACCCCTCCTGGAAGGTGTCTCCCAGTCAGTAGGCAAGGGGGTCAGGGACTCAATTGAGGAGGCAGTCTCTTCCTTAGCATAGCTCACGCGCTGTGCCTTTAGATCCACTGCTCTCCTTAGAGCAGTTTAATTCTGCTGAAGCTGTATCTGAAGCTGTGCTTTTCCCTAGGTGCTCTGTTTCAGGGAGCTGGGTGTTTAATCTATAAGTCCCTGAATGGTGCTGCTGCCTTTCTTTCAGAGATGCCCTGCCCAGTGAGGAGGAATCTAGAGAGGCAGTGTGGCCACAGATGCTTTGCTGCACTGTGGTGGGTTCTACCACAATTTCAGGCAGCCTTTTTTAATCTGTGAGGGGAAAACCTCCTACTGGAGCCTCAGTAATGGCAAACGACCCTCCCTCAACCAAGCTTGAGTGTCTCAGATGAAGTTCAGAGTAGTGTGCTGCCAGCAATAATTTCAGGTCATTAGATCTTAGCTTGCTGTGCTCCATGAGGGTGGAATCTGCTGAACTTGGCTCTCTAGCCTCAGCCCTCATTCCAGGGAAGTGAATGGTTCTGTCTCACTGGGTTGTGAAGAAAATCTGCTGCAGCTAGCTTAGTATTGGCCCAAATGGCTGCCCAGTTTTGTGCTTGAAACCAAGGGCCTTGGTGGTATAGGCACTGAGGGAATCTCCTGGTCTGTGGGTTGCAAAAACTGTGGGAAAAGTGTGGTATCTGGGCTGCATATCACAGTACCTCATGGTTTCCCTTTTCTAGGGGAGGGAGGTACCTGACCTCTTGCACTTCCTGGGTGAGTCAGTGCCCCATTCTGCTTCTGCTCACCCTCTGTGGGGTGCATCCACTGTCTAACCAGTTCCAATGAGATGAACTGAATACCTCAGTTGGAAATGCAGAAATCACTTGCTTTCTGATTTGTCTCACTGGAAACTGCAGAACAGAGCTGTTCATATTTGGTCATACCACCAGATCCTCCCTAATCTTCCATATTAGTATATTTTCACACACACTCATACACATACACACACATGCACACCCGGCAGCACTAATTATATTCTCTAAATGTACCTACAGATACTTAATCACTTGCACGGCCACTATCATTTTATGCTTGATGGCTTAGACCAGTAATGCTCACCTGTGGGTGGTTTTGGCCACTAGAGTTCATTTATCACTGTCTGGAGATATTTTCCATAGTTAAAACTGGGTAGGAGGTGCCACCATCATCTATGAGTAGATACTGGGGATGCTGCAAAATACCATACAATATAGAGGCAGCATCTCCACAACAAAGAATCATGTGGTTCATATTGTCATTTGTGCTGAGATGCTGCAATGCTGGGCTTCAGATTATAGCATTTTTTTGCAAATTTGCTAAATTTCAAAAAATGAGGGAATAAAAAAAGATAGCTCTCAACCTAGGAATATTGTGAATGCCTAACTTAGATTTAGGAAGTGTACAGGTGCCCTTGGGTCTATCTTCTTAGTGTGCTGCTAGTTTATAATCATTCACTGCCCATCAGAACTTTGTGGGTTATAGATTTAGACAGGGGAGGGATTTGACCATACAACTGGGTCAGGCACAACAAATACGCGACTCATAGTCTCACTCACATTGATTTTGAGAATTTAAGACATGGGTTGGAATTCCTTATGAAACTGACTTTATAAACCTGGGAAGACAACTTCCCACTGAATTCCACTTGAGCTATCTGTTTCAGTGACTGTGCAATACTTTGAAGTTACATACTATCTCGTTTAATCCCAACCTGGGATAGTGTGTAATACCAAATTATTTACAACTAGATAGTATCTAATTTACAATTAGATAGTATGTAAAATGCCAAAGAGTAGATTGGTAAGGTGAGGCCTAAAGAATTACAATGACCTGCGGCCATCCTTTTTGGTACTAACAGGGAGCTAATAGGAACTTGTGTCCCTGCACCCAGAAGTCTTTCTGGCAGGTCTGTTTTGAACATGGCAGCATGTTGTCTACATTGAGGGCATCTTCTGTGCTCTTCAGCCTTTGCCTATATGTTCTCCCTTCCTGCTCTGCACAATTTCATGAAGCAGGTGGGACACACTCTTTTACCTTTCTAAGCAGTCTGCAGTGGTTGATTTGCTTCCCTCAGTTCACACAGATAGCATCCCAGGATACAGGTTTATCTGAATTACAAGTTAATGGCCTCACTATTCACAATAGCAAAGACATGGAATCAACCTAAATGCCCATCAATGGCAGACTGGATAAAGTCCTTTGCAGGAACATGGATGGAACTGGAAGGTATTATCCCTAGCAAACTAATGCAGAAACAGTAAACCAAATACTGCATGTTATCACTTTTAAGTGAGAGCTTAAAATATGGGAACTTATGAACATAAAGAAGGAAACAATAGAAAAAGGAGCATATTGGAGAGTGGGCAGTGGAAGGAGGTAGAGGATTAGGAAAAATATTTATTGGGTATGAGGCCTAGTACCTGGGTGATGAAATAATCAGTACAACTAACCCCTGTGACATAAGTTTACCTGTATGGCAAACCTGTACAGCTATCCCTGAAGCCAAAATAAAAGATTTTTAAAAATTGATGATCTCACCTATTCTCATGGGGAAGGTTCTGAAAGTAACAGCTACCTCTAGTTAAAATCTTTCAGGAAAGAAGCAAA
>NW_016829587.1:0-1554 GCF_001698545.2 Rhinopithecus bieti | reverse complement strand
CTTGATCAGATCTGCTAAAATTTCTACATTTCTGCTTTCATAAAATGTGTAGATATATTTAAAAATGCAAAAATAGACTTTATTTCAGGTAAAAATTTATCCTTAAATTTAAGAAATAACTTGGATGAGAAAATGTTTTCGCAATTTCTTTGTAGTACAGTAGTTTTATGAAGCATAATTATTTTTCTGTAGAAAGCAGTATTTTTTATAATTCCCTTTAAAATAAATCAGGTCTTGCTGAAGGTGAGTCTTTTCATTGAAATTGTCATCATGATCTACTAAGCTTAGTCTTGAGTCTTTATACCTAATTACAAATTTCTATATTCTTTATTTAAATTTTATAGATTATAAATTTCTCTTTGCTGTCTAGATGAAAGTTAATTAATTAACTTAAATTACATATTTAACATTTTGATAGGTGCTCAAATAAGGTCAAAATCAGTGCAGCCAGTCAGAAGCTCTAGTAGGACACATGGGATATTGTTGATAAGAAACAGTTGGAGACTGAATCTGCATGCTCTGTGTGTGTGTGTGTGTGTGTGTGTGTGTGTGTGTTTGAGAGAGAGAGAGAGAGAAAGTGTGTGTTTGTGTCTACATGTGTCAGAAAGGCAGAGAGAAAGAACCAGAGAAAAAGAGGGGGGTAACTGAGTGACTATTTTGAGGAAGCAATGCAGAATATGGCTTGGTACCTTGATTAAACATAAGTTAAGAAAGTCAAGCTGAGAAGTTCCAGTCTCACCTAGTAAGTTTATGTCAGTTCATACATGAGGGGATGGCACTACAATTTGAGATTTCTCTTGATCACCAAGGAGACTGAACACAGAAAGGCAATCTATGGAAACACTTCAGGATTTTAATGAGAACCTTTAGTATTGTTAGAAGTGAGGTTAAAAAGTAAGAGAAAAATAAAAAGACACATTTTGAAGTACTTGCTCAGACAGGATGTTGTATTAAATATAAAGCTTGGAAGAGAAAAAGCCATATAATCAAGTCTAGGTTGCCTTGAAGAATAGACAGAGCTGAGGAACCACTTCCTGAGTGACCTACACCTGTACTTTTTCTCTGTATCCTTGGACATACATCTTAAGGTCTTATTCTTGAAAGATTTCAGGGGCAAGGAGCCCTTCCATTCTTCATCATGGGATGAAAAAGAAATATAAAGAAAAATATAAATGAAAGTCATTATTGCCCAGGCGTGGTGGCTAATACCTCTAATGTTTAGGAGGCCGAGGTGGGTGGATCACTTGAGGTCAGGAGTTTCTGACCAGCCTGGCCAATATGCTGAAACCCCTTCTTTACTAAAAGTACACAAAATTAGCTGGGTGTGGTGGTTCATGCCTTTAATCCACGCTACTCAGGAGGCTGAGGCAGGAGAACTGCTTGAACCTGAGAGGCAGAGGGAGGTTTTAGTGACTCAAGATTATACCACTGCACTCTAGTCTTCGTTGCATAGTGAGACACTGTCTCAAAAAAAGAAAAACAGAAAAGAAAGTCACTATCATTGTTTCTTCCATTGTAGGATAACAGCAAATGCCATTATGATTTCTAGAGACA
>NW_016829586.1:49820-52359 GCF_001698545.2 Rhinopithecus bieti | reverse complement strand
GAAAAGGTATTAGACTGCTCACTAATACAGAAAAGGAGACCAAAGTGCCATATAACTCTATATTTTTTCTTTCTCTAGACAAAAAATAAATCAGTCCATTGTATTCAGATCACCAATAAAGCTTATGCCATTGAGAGGCCACCCACACCCATGAGGGGCAAATTAATTAAGAATACACATGTGTGGCCAGGCACGGTGGCTCATATTTGTAATTCCCACACTTTAAGAGGCCGAGGTGGGTGGATCGCTTGAGGTCAGAAGTTTTTTGTTTGTTTGTTTGTTTGTTTGTTTGTTTGTTTTGAGAGAGAGTCTCGCTCTGTCACCCAGGCTGGAGTGCAGTGGCACGATCTCGGCTCACTGCAAGCTCCGCCTCCCGGGTTCACGCCATTCTCCTGCCTCAGCCTCCTGAGTAGCTGGGACTACAGGCGCCCGCCACCATGCCTGGCTAATTTTTTTGTATTTTTTAGTAGAGACGGGGTTTCACCCTGTTAGCCAGGATGGTCTCGATCTTCTGACCTCGTGATCTGTCCGTCTCGGCCTCCCAAAGTGCTGGGATTACAGATGTGAGCCACCGCGCCCAGCCCCAGAGGTCAGAAGTTTGAGATCAGCCTGGTCAACATGATAAAACCCAATATCTACTAAAATAAAATAAAATAAAAAATAGCCCGGCATGGTGGCANTTGTGAAGAGGTTTTCAAGTTGAGGGCAAGTTTTGTTTTAAATTATGTATTCCCCAAAATTTTAGTGATGAGAATGAGATTGGCAGTCATTGAATTTAGCAGAACAATTGAAAGTTTTGTGATTACATAAAAGTCAGGTAGAGCCTTAATTGTACATATTAAACAATCTCCCTTCTATTTCCATACTTTTAGAATGCTAGCTGAACGAATCGACCCTTCCAAATTCAGTATTTTGCTATCGAAAAGCATGGTAAAATAGACTTTAAAATCTCATCAAGTTCATCACTAGTTTTGATCATGGAAAAGTACCGGAAGCCAGAAAGGTTACTTCGAGTTATTTCTGTTTAAGAACTAAAATAGCTCTGTCCTGGTTGGAATGAGTATACATGTGATAATCTAGTCTTGCAATGGCCCAAGAATAGTTCTTTTGATTGGTACAAATTAACATATTTGTGGAGGTTCTTGGCAGGGTCTCATTTCAAGTAAATAAATTACTAGTATTTATGGGATTGCTATCATTCTAAGAGTGAAGTTAAAAATCATTTGGATAGTCAGAAAAAAGTTAAAGAAAATGGAAAGTATATATGAAAATTAAAGGCCCCTTTTAAAAAAAAAAAAACACCTTCTGTACTTTTTTCTGCCGTTTCTTCTATGATGTCCCTGCATTAATCTGACTACTTTAAAAAAAAGAGAGAGAGAGAGAGATGCTAATCTTTCAGATAGCTACTTCTCTTCATTAGTGCATTTCCTTGAAAAAAAATAAATGAGGGCACAAATTATTTCATTGGTAGTAAATTGTCTGCTCTGTTTGAGGACATGGTTTTGTGTGCTTTATGACCTAGCCAAGTCCACTTCATGTCTGAGCCCAGATTGCACCTCCAAGAGTCTGTTCTCATCCACACACCATACAGCTAGGAAAACAGACATAAAAAAGAAAAATAGACATGACCACAGAATAATTGATAATTTGAAGATCAGACTGTGTCTTCATATAAAGGCAGAATGATGAAGAGTATTTTTATTAGTCACTTGAAAAAAAGAAAAAGAAAAGGTATTAGACTGCTCACTAATACAGAAAAGGAGACCAAAGTGCCATATAACTCTATATTTTTTCTTTCTCTAGACAAAAAATAAATCAGTCCATTGTATTCAGATCACCAATAAAGCTTATGCCATTGAGAGGCCACCCACACCCATGAGGGGCAAATTAATTAAGAATACACATGTGTGGCCAGGCACGGTGGCTCATATTTGTAATTCCCACACTTTAAGAGGCCGAGGTGGGTGGATCGCTTGAGGTCAGAAGTTTTTTGTTTGTTTGTTTGTTTGTTTGTTTGTTTGTTTTGAGAGAGAGTCTCGCTCTGTCACCCAGGCTGGAGTGCAGTGGCACGATCTCGGCTCACTGCAAGCTCCGCCTCCCGGGTTCACGCCATTCTCCTGCCTCAGCCTCCTGAGTAGCTGGGACTACAGGCGCCCGCCACCATGCCTGGCTAATTTTTTTGTATTTTTTAGTAGAGACGGGGTTTCACCCTGTTAGCCAGGATGGTCTCGATCTTCTGACCTCGTGATCTGTCCGTCTCGGCCTCCCAAAGTGCTGGGATTACAGATGTGAGCCACCGCGCCCAGCCCCAGAGGTCAGAAGTTTGAGATCAGCCTGGTCAACATGATAAAACCCAATATCTACTAAAAATAAAATAAAATAAAAAATAGCCCGGCATGGTGGCAGGTGCCTGTAATCCCAGCTACTTGGGAGGTTGAGGCAGGGTTAGCACCTGAACCCGGAAGGCAGAGGTTGCAGTGAGCCAAGATCATGTCACCACACTCCATTACAGTCTGGGCAACAGAGTGAGACTCTGTCT
>NW_016829586.1:39946-49634 GCF_001698545.2 Rhinopithecus bieti | reverse complement strand
CCCTCAGCTAAGAAAACTTTGCAACTGGCTCAAAACTGATAGATAAAAAAAAAAAAAAAACTTGGAAATAAAAACTGGTGAACCATATGTCTCAATAACTTTTCCTTATGTTAATATATCTTTTTTGGATAGACACTTGTGGTACTTACTCTGCAATTTCCATGGAAATGTAGGTTAATATATCTTTTTTGGATAGACACTGTTGGTACTTACTCTGCAATTTCCATGGAAATGTCTTGTTTTCCATCTGGCAACAGATAGATAGACATTGCTAGTATTTCAGGTCAACATTATACTTGTTCCATTTTCTCCATGGTTCCCACAAAGATAAGTATATTGCTTAGGGTAGTATAAATATTTTAACAATATTAATACTTCTGGTTCATGAACACACAGTAACTTTTCATCTATTTGTGTCATCTTCAATTTTTTTCACAAAGTTTGATAGTTTTATGTGTACAAGCCTTTCACCTCCTTGGTTAAATTTATTCCAAGGTATTTTATGCTATTGTAAATAAGATTGTTTCATTAAATTATTTCTTATGTATAGAAATGCTACTAATTTTTGTATGTTAATTGTGTTGCTTATAACTTTACTTAATTTGTTTATCAGCTCTAACAATGTTTTAGTGGAGTCTTTAGGATTTTCCAACTATAGGATCATGTCATCTGCAAACAATGATAATTTGACTTCATTTCAAACTTGGATGAACTTTATTTTATTCTCTTGCTTGATTACTCTGGCTTGGATTTCTGGTATTACATTGGATAAAAGAGGTGAGAAGAATCATCTTTGCCTGGTACTAAATCTGAGAATAAAAACTTTCAGATATTCCTTATTATCATGATAGAGAGGATGTTAAATTTTGTCAAATCCTTTTATGCAGAGATATCACCAAAATGGTAGAGTAGAAGCTAGCAGGCTTCTCTCCCCACTACCAGAAAATCAAAACCAAATATGCTTATCAACAGCAAAATTCCACAACTCAAATATGAGGATGAAATAGATGCTGTGGTCAAGTAGAAGTGAAAAAACTTCATACAGATAGTAAGATAATTGAACCTTTTATAGCTGTGATGCCCATCTTACATTCTGCCAGACACCAAAAGCATGCAGAAAATTTTTCTATGAATCAGTTACTGTACTAGAAAAAGTGAAATTGATGTTGACAACGACCTTCCGTGCAATCTTGGGATCCCAAGATTTGTTTCTGCCTCAATCCACAGAAAACATTGCAAGTACCTGAATGGAGAAAAAGTCCTGAAAACAGCCAGAGAAAAATGGTAGAGGCAGGATCTGCTCTGTTTCTAAGCCAAAAGAGAGGTCAAATCAGAATGGCTGTTCAGCAGCACCATACTGTAAGATGTGCATTCCACATGTCCCCTGGGTGCAAACCTCTAACCAGCTGTCCCACACTGCTGTCATATGCCCTTTGGAGCCTTTCCCATCTGCGACCAGTAGCTGGGCCATTTACTAGAGCCCAGACAAACTTGGACATAAGGGGTCATCTAGTGCCAAATAGGAGGCAATGACCTAGCAAAAAAAGTATATTCAACGGTTATATTGCAAGGAAATATCAAAGTAAACATTTACAATAAAAATTTAAACAAGCCAGGGAGAGAAGTGAAGTAACTAATCCTTCATGTGAAGATGCAGACATATGTACAAAAGAAACAATAGCAATCAGGGAACCATGGCCTCCCCAAAGAGACAAAACAAGGAGCCAGTGACCAATTGTAATGAAATGGCAATAGGAAAGTTCCCTGATCAAGAATTTAAAACAGCTGTTTTCACTTGTTTGGCATTGTCCTCACTACCTGGGTGATGTTAACATCTGTATCCCAAGCCTCTGCATCATGCAATATACTCATGTTACAAAACTGCACATATACCCTCTGAATGCACAAAGTTGAATTTAAAAAAACATACAAAATAGAAAATAAAAGTTTTAAGAAAACTCAGCATTATATACAACACAAAAAAGCAACTCAGAAATTTATTAGAGAAATGCAACAAAGATATTAAAATATTTTGTTAAACAGAAATCCTAGAACTGAGAAATTAGTTTGCTGAAGTGAAAAACTTAATAGAGGCTCTCAACAGCAGAATGGGTCAAGCAGAGAAAATAATCAGTTAGCTGAAAGACAGACTATTTGAAAATACACAGTCAGACTTCTCAAAAGAAGACATTTATGCAGCCAACAGACACAGGAAAAAAAATGCTCATCATCACTGGTCATCAGAGAAATGCAAATCAAAACCACAATGAGATACCATCTCACACCAGTTAGAATGGCAATTATTAAAAAGTCAGGAAACAACAGATGCTTGAGAGGATGTGGAGAAATAGGAACACTTTTACACTGTTGGTAGGAGGGCAAACTAGGTCAACCATTGTGGAAGATAGTCTGGCAATTCCTCAAGGATCTAGAACTAGAAATAGCATTTAACTCAGTGATCCCATTACTGGGTTCACATTATAAATCATGCTACTATAAAGACACATGCAAACGTATGTTTATTGTGGCACTATTCACAATAGCAAAAACTTGGAACCAACCCAAATGTCCATCAATGATAGACTGGATTAACAAAATGTGGAACATATACACTATGGAATATTACGCGGCCATAAAAAAGGATAAGTTCATGTCCTTTGCAGGGACATGGATAAAGCTGCAAACCATCATTCTGAGCAAATTATCACAAGGACAGAAAACCAAACACCACATGTTCTCACTAATAGGTGGGAATTGAACAATAAGAACACTTGGACACAGGGCGGGGAACATCACACATGGGGGTCTGTCACGGGGTGGGGGACAAGGGGAGGGATAGCATTAGTAGAAATACCTAATGTAAATGATGAGTTAATGGGTGCAGCAAACCAACATGGCACATGTATACCTATGTAACAAACCTGCATGTTGTGCACATGTACCTTAGAACTTAAAGTATAATAATTTTAAAAAAGAAAATGAAAAATATACAATCAGAAAAGAAAAAAGAAAATAAATAAAAAATGCCTACAAGATACATAAAATTACCTCAAAATAGGAAATCTAAGAATTATTGATGTTCAATAGGGAACTGAGCAAGAGCAAGGAGTAGAAACCTCATTCAAAGAAATCAAACAAACAAACAAACAAAAAAGAAAACAGAAAGCTTAAAAACTTGAGGAAGATATAAATGTCCACATACAGGAAGTCTGAGAACAGCACAGAGATTCAACTCAAATACAACTACAGCAACATAATAATCAGACTCTCAAAGGTCAAGGACAAAGAGAGGATTCTAAAAGGAGCAAGAGAAAAGAAGCAAATAACATACAAAAAACTCCAATTCATCTGGAGCTCATTTTCATCTGGATTTTATTTTTAGTGAAAATTACATAGGACTGGAGGGAGTGGGATGACATATTCAAGTATCTAAAAGAAAAAACTTCCAACCAAGAATTATTTACCCAGCAAAACTATTCTGCAAACATGAAGGAGAAATAAAGTATTTTCCAGACAAGCAAAAGCTGACAGAATTTATCACCACCAGAACCAACTTACAAAACATGGCAAAGGGAATTCTTCAATCTGAAAGAAAATAAAAACAGTAACATGCAAAATGAAAACATTTAAAGGTATAAAACCCACTAGTAAAAGTAAATACACAGCAAAATAAGAATAACACTGCCATTGTGGTTTGCAATCCAATAACAACCTGAACCTGGGAGATGGAAATTGCAGTGAGCTCAGATCACACTACTGCACTCCAGCCTGGGTGACACAGTGAGATTCTGTCTCAAAAAACAAATTAAGACAATAAAAGAATTTTGAAGGCAGTACAAGTGAAAGACCACATACACATAGGCTGAAATAGAGAGATGGAAAAAGATATTCCATGAAAATGGTAACCAAAAGACAGCCGAGATGGTTATATTTATATCAGATAAAATAAACTTTAAGTCAAAAACTGTTGCAAGAGACAAAGAAGGTAACTACATAATGACAAATAAGTCAATTTGTTTAGAAGATATAACAATAGTATGCATGTATGTACAAATATGAGAACACCTAAATATATAAAGCAAAAAATGAATGCAAAGGGAGAATAGACAGCAATATAATAACAGAAAGAGACTTCAATATCCCCACTCTCAAAAATAGACAGATCATACAGACAGAAAATCAAGATGTAACGTTGGGCTTGAACTATACTTTAGACCACATAGACCCAACATACATATAAAGATCATTCCATTCAATAGTTGCAGAATATACATTCTCAAATGACTTAGAACATGCTCCAGGATAGATCATATATTAGGCCACAATACAGTTTAAGATTCATAGAATAGTTTTTTTGTTCTTTTGTTAGTTTTTTTGGTTGAGACGGAGTCTTGCTCTGTCACCCAGGCTGGAGTGCAATGCTGTGATCTCGGCTCACTAGAACCTCCACCTCCCAGGTTCAAGCTATACTCCTACTTCAGCATTCTAAGTAGCTGGGATTATAGGTGCCTGCCACCATATCTGACTAATTTTTGTATGTTTAGAAGAGACAGGGTTTCACTGTATTGGCCAGGCTGGTGTTGAACTCCTGACCTCAAGTGATCCACTTGCCTCCCAAAGTACTGGGATTACAGGCATGAGTCACCATGTCCAGCTATCAAAAACCAAATGTGTGTTTTTTTTGATAAAAATAATTAAAATGAGGGTTTCTTTTTTCAACAAAGAAGAGAGATAATAATAACAGGTTATATCCTGGTTACAAGCTAATTACCACACCCTATACAATGTGGTTGTGCTCAACATGTAGTCAATGATAATATGAATAATATTGGAAATTTTAAAATCCCATATTACTTGTCAATGTTGTAAATTCATAAATGTTGAAATAAATACTTACAAATAAGTATCTTTTAGCGACTTTAGTTTGACAGTGCCTATATATTAACCCCAAGGTTACATACAAATAGTACAGCAAATGAATTAATATTACTGCTAATTTCCCTTTAATTTCTCTATAATATGGCTGTCTGGTGTTGCATTAGTGAACATACTTCCCACAACTACATGGGTGCCCCCAGAGACTATGATAAATCGCTTCACATTATCCAAGATCATCAACAGATAATCCTAAATGTTAGTAGCTTTCATCTGTTTTTAAAAAGAGTGTTGTTTATACATGGTCCAAAAAATGCCAAACCCAATATCACTCAGCTTGAAGTGCAGAGCAAATTTCTTTAGCACTATTGATAAGCTTTTCCAAGAGCCTTTCTCTTTCAGTTTCTACCTCTTCATGTCAAACTATCATATCATTCTTGGTTTTGTGGTGTTATAGTCAGAATTATTAGTTTGCTATTAGCCACTTCTGGAAATAATGATTCAAAATCTCTTCACAGCAATTCTGGACAAGCTTGGATTGCACACTCTACTCTGGCACTTTCAAAGTGAAAGACTGGTTTGGATCATGCGGGAAAGCGAAGGTTGGACATGCCTCATTACACCCTTCCAGCATTAACATTAACACAAGCCTTTAGTCTGATTAAAAACACTTACCGTGTATTCTCCATAAAGCCTGCTACTTGGAGGCTTCATCTACATGACAAAACCTAGGTCTCCACAACCCCTTATCATAATCAGACATTCCTTTCTACTAACTCTTTCAACCAATTGTCAATCAGAATAAGTTTAAATCTACTTATGGTCTACCTATGGGCCTGTAATCTCAGCTACTCCAGAGGCTGAGGCAGGAGAATCACTTCAACCTGTGAGACGGAGGTTGCAATTAGCTGAGATCATGCCACTGCACTCAAGCCTGGGTGACACAGCAAGACTACATTAAAAAAAATCTAATAGAAGAAAGAAAAACAACTTGAGTATGTAAACCAGAAGGACTTGAGAACATTGGACCATGGCGGATTGGAGGCAGGACCAGATTGCAGCTCCAGCCAGAGCAGCATGTGGAGACTCACATTGTGAATTTGAGCAAGAACAATCCAGCAATCCTGACAGGACTCACAGACCCTCTGAAGGAAGTAGACTGCTCCTGCGAGACCCAGGAGGCGCACCAAATACTGTGAGTGCTCCACCTGCAGAAGTGGGAAACTTCTCTCCAAAACACACACATCCACTGGAGAAACTGAAGGTCTGTTTGTGGGAGACATTTCTGACCTTACCTGGAGCTGAGTCAATTCAGAGAGCCAAGTGAAACTCAGGGATAGAGGGAGCAGTGGAAAGGCCCTGGGAGCTAACTGGGTCACCAAGCAGGCCATTTCTACCTGGCACCACAGAGATCCATCGAGAGGGTAGCCACAGAAGCAGGGGGTAAACTCCACAGGGAGAAGGAAGTATCCAGCTGAAATTTGTAACAACTTGAACAAAGCAAGAAGCCTCCTGGCCAGAACTCGGGGAGGGGACAAATCCAGTGTTCTGATTCCCCCTGTAGGGAGAAGAACCAAGCCCCCCCCCCCTTTTTTTTTTTTTCAGTTGGTAAGTGAGTACTCTGGGGCAAGTTTTCAAGCCTGTCTTGCCCACCACCTAGAAACAGACTCAGGAGCTGTTAGGGGTTCACGATGAAAGTGAGTCTGGTCCTTCAGTTTGCATGGGGGCTGGATGAGGCCTGTGAATGCCATCTTTCCACTTCACTGACAACCTGCAGTACTCAGCAGAGGCAGCCATAATCTTCCCAGGTACACAAATCCAGACCTTGGAATCTCACCCACATCTCCAACAGCAGTTGCGGCAAGACCTGACCAAAGAGTCTGAGCTCAGACACGCCTATCCCTGTCCCCATCTCATGGTCACTCCCTCTCATGGTCACTCCCTACCCACCCTGGTAGCAGTAGACAAAGGGAATATAAATCTTAAAAGTTCTAGGGCCCTGCCTGACGCTGGTCCCTCTTCATACCACTACAGCTCATGCTTTCTGAAAAGCACCACCTCCCGGCAGGAGGCAAATCAGCACATAATAGAGCATTAAACCACCAAAGCTAAGAATGCGCAGGAAGTCCATTGTATCCACCCACCACCTCCACAGGAAAAGGCACTAGTATCCATGGCTGAGAGACCCATAGTCAGTTCACCACACAGAACTCTGTGCAGACAACCCCCAGTACCAGCCCTGGGCCAGTAGACTCACGGGGTGGCTAGACCCAGAAGAGACACAACAATCACTGCAGTTTGACTAATGGGAAGCCACATCCATAGGAAGAGGGGTAGAGTACTACATCAAGGGAACAACCAATGGGACAAAAGAATCTGAACAACAGCCTTCATCCTTAGATCTTCCTTCTGACAGAGCCTACCCAAATGAGAAGGAACCAGAATACCAACTATGTTAATACGACTAGTTGACCAGCATTGGATCCAAACCAAGAAGAAATCCCTGATTTGTCTGAAAAAATAATTCAGGAGGTTAGTCATTAGGCTAATAAGGGAGGCACCAGAGAAACGCAAAGCCCAAATGAAAGAAAATCTGAGAAACAATACAAGAAGTGAAAAAAGAAATATTCATAAAAAAGATAGCTTAAATTAAAAATCAATAAAAAATTCAGGAAAGTTTGGACACACTTTTAAAAATACAAAATGCTCTGGAAACTCTCTGCAATAGAATTGAACAAGTAGAAGAAAGAAATTCAGATCTCAAAGACAAGGTCTTCGAACTAACCCAATCCAACAAAGACAAAGAAAAAAGAATAAGAAAATATGTACAAAGCTTCTAAGAAGTCTGGGAGTGTGTTAAATGACCAAACCTAATAATAATTGGTGTTCCTGAGGAAGAAGAGAATTCTAAAAACTTGGTAAACATAGTTGGGGAAATAATAGAGGAAAACTTTGCTGGTGTTGCTAGAGGCCTAGACATCCAAATACAAGAAGCACAAAGAACACCTGAAAATTTCAGAACAAAAAGATCATTGACTAGGCACATTGTCATCAGGTTATCCAAAATTAAGACAAAGGAAAAAATCTTAAGAGCTGTGAGACAGAAACACCAGGCAACCTATAAAGAAAAACTCACAGCAGATTTATCAGTAGAAACTCTACAAGCTAGAAGGGATTGGAGACCTATCTTCAGCCTCCTCTAACAAAACAATTATAAGCCAAGAATTTTGTATTCAGTGAAACTAAGCATCATATATGAAGGAAAGATACAGTCTTTTTCAGACAAACAAATGCTGAGAGAATTCACCATTACCAAGCCACCACTACTGGGTATCTACTGCAAGGAAGATAAGTCATTATTCAAAAAACATACCTGCACACTCGTGTGTATAGCAGCATAATTCACAATTGCAAAATTGTGGAACCAATCCAAATGTCCATCAATCAATGAGTGGTTAAGGAAACTGTGAGATACACACACACACACACACACGCATATATATATATATGTGTGTGTGTGTATATATATATATATATATGTGTGTGTGTGTGTGTGTGTGTGTGTGTGTATATATATATATATATATATGATAGGATACTACTCAGCCAGAAACATGAATGAATTAACAGCATTTGCAGTGACCTGGATGAGACTGGAGACTATTATTCCAACTGAAGTAACTCAGGAATGGAAAACCAAACATCATATATTCTCACTGGTATATGGGAGCTAAGCTCTGAGGATGCAAAGGCATAAGAATGATATAATGGGCTTTGGGGGCTTGGGGGAAAGAGTGGGAGGGGAGTGAGGGATATAAGACTACAAACAAATGTGGTGTATTGTATATTGCTCAGGTGATGGGTGCACCAAAATCTCACAAATCACCACTAAAGAACTTACTCATAAGAAAAAAAATTAAAATTTTAAAAATATATAAAATTAATCTATCTATGACCTGGAAGCCCCCACTTCCAGTCATCTCACCCTTCCAGATTGAATAAATGTAAATTTTACATGTACTGACTGATGCATTATGTGTTTCTAAAATGTATAAAAGCAAGCTGTACTCTGACCACTTGGGGCATATGTCGTCAAGACCTCCTGAGGCTGTGTCATGGGTGTGTCTTTAATCTTGTCAAAATAAGCTTTATAAATTCATTGAGACTTGTCTCCAATACTTTTTGGTTTTCAGAACTCATACCACAGAAATATAAAGGATTAAAATAAACTACTATGAACAATTATAACCAACAAATTTGATAACCAAGAAGAAATGGATAAATTTTCAAAAACATACAAACTGTCAAAACTAAATCATGAGGAATAGATCATCTGAACAGACTAATATCAGGATAAGAGATTGAATCAATGAATAAAAATTTCTCAACAAGAAAAAAAGGCAAAATATGGCTTAACTAGTGAATTCTATCAAACATTTAAAGAATTAATAACAACCCTAAAACTTTTTCCAAAACACTGAAGACAAGGAAATACTTTTAGACTCATTTGATGAGGCCAGCATTACCCTGATAATGTTCTTGGAACCAAGCTGGATCAGGCTGTGTTTTCTCGAGGCCCAGTAACGAGAAGCAGACAAACTGGGAAAGAAGGGAATTTATTGCTATTACTGGATGTAGGGAGAAGGCTGCAGATAATTTCACCAGACCAACTCAAAATGTTAAAGTTTTCTTAGTGCTTATATAGGTTGGGGTTATGTGTCTGCATGCAGTATACCAATCGCCTAAGTCTATTGATAATTAATTTTGTTTCAACTAGAAGGTCAGAGGCAAAAAAAAAAAAAAAAAAAAAAAA
>NW_016829586.1:20499-39867 GCF_001698545.2 Rhinopithecus bieti | reverse complement strand
AAAAAAAAAAAAAAAAAAAAATGCTTGCTAAGACTGATTAAAAGGGCCCCAGTACCTTCAAGTCCTGTTTACTGTGGTACTGGAGTGATTATTTCTGTTTTATCTCCTTTACAGCTTGGTCGGGAGACATGCCTTAGACTCGCCAATGAATCTATTCAAACAGCTGCCTCTATTACCTTGACTCATCTCAGATTTCTTTGACCTGAGACAAGTCCTGGCACTAGGAATGTAAGACTGTCTGTCTCTATTATTTTGGCTTGCTCCAGGTTAGGGAGAAGTCCATGAAAGGCTCCTGCTGACCATATGTTTCATTTCTAGCTTTGATGTCTGAGCCCTGATTTCCCCAGGTTTAACTATTTGCTCAATGTTAAGACAACTCTGTGGAAATCTGTCTGTGTAACTAAAGTGTTATGCAGTCCAGTCTGTGTGATCACCAGGGAGAATTAGTCTACGACAGCACCAAAGCTAGACAATGATATCACAAGAAAAGAAACTATAGTCCCAATATCCCTGATGAACATAGATGCAAACGTCCTCAACAAAATACTAGCAAACCAAACTGAACATCACATTAAGAGGGTCATACCTCATGATCAACTGGGATTTATCCCTGTGATGCTAGGGAGGTTAAAAATACACAAATCAATACATGTGACATACCACATTAACAGAATGAAGGATAAAATCATATAATCATCTCAATTGATGCAGAAAAGCATTTGAAAAAATTCAACAAACTTTCATTTTAAAGAACGCTCAAAAAATGATGTACATAAAAAGTACCTAAGCACAATAAAGGTCATATATGAAAAGGGAAGAGCAAGATGGTGGAATAGAAAGTGCCACTGATGGAATCCTCAACCCTACCCCACAAGGACACCAAGTTAAAAACTATCTACACAGAAAAAAATACCTTCATAACGAGAAATTATGTGGGCACTCATAGCACCTGGTTTTAACCTCATATTGCTAAAGTTTGCACTGAAGAGATTTAAAAAAACAGTCTTGAATCTCTGACGCCACCCCTCCCCAACCTTGGGGAGCAGCAGCATGGTGTGGAAAATGTCTCAGGGTGCTGGGGAAGGAGAACACAGCAATTGTAAGACATTGAACTCAGTGCTTTCTTATTAGAGAAGAAAGGAAAAACAGAACAAACTCAGCTTATGCACGCCCACAGAGGGAGCATTTAAATCAGCCCTAGCCAGAAGGGAATTGCTAATCCCAGGATCCAAAGTTGAATGCTTGCAAACCAAGGGCTACAGTGCTCTGTATCTCCAAGTAAACTTGAAAGGCAGTCTAGGCCATAATAACTACAATTCTTAGGTGAATCCTATTGCAGAACTAGACCCAGAGACAGTGGACTGGGGGTGGGGTGGGGTACATGACATACTGAGACTCCAGCTGGGGCAGCCAAGGGAATCCTGGCATCATTCCTCCCCTAAACCCAGACTCCATAGCTTGTGGCTCCAAAATAGACCCTTTCCTTCCACTTGAGGAGAGGAGAAGGAATAGTAAGAAGGACTGTGTCTTACGTCTAGGATATCAGCCCAGCCACAGCAGAATAGGGCACCAGTCAGAGTCATGAGGACCCCATTCCAGGTCCAAGTTCCCAGATGACATTTCAAGACACATCCAGAGCCAAAAGGAAACCCGTTGCCTTGAAGTAAAGGATGAAGTCCTGGCAGTAATCATCATATGCTAGCTAAAGAGCCCTTGAGTCCTGAATAACCAGCCACAATATCCTGGTACTATATCATGGGCTTGGGTGAGCCTCTGAGACTTGCTGGCTCCAGGTAAGACTCAGCACATAACCATCACAAGTGGGTAGAGCACCAAGTAAGCTCCTGGGGACACCAATTTCAGGACTTGACTCTTGGATGGCATTTCTGGATCTGCCCTGGGCCAGAGGGGAGTCCACTGCCCTGAGATTTGACTCCTAAGCCAGGTAGCATTCACAACAAACTGCCTTGAAAGACCTTGGGCCTTAAAGGATCATTCTCAGTAGTCCAGCAGTACTCTTCGTGATCTGTGAAGGCAATGGCTACAGGATGAGGCTTCTCTGCCTTTGGACAGGGAACAGTGGAAAGGACTGCATCATGTGAATTGAGTGCCAGCTCAGTCACAACACAATAGAATGCCATGCAGAATTCTAAAATTTTTGACTGTGGTTTCTAACTCCCAAATAGCATTTCTGAACCCACCTGGTAATTGAGCGATCTCACTGCCCTGAATGAAGGACGCAGGCCTGGCTGGCATTGCCATCTGCTGTTTGTAGAGCCCCAGGGACTTGAGCGAACATAGGCAGTAGCCAGAGAGTGGTGACAGCAGGCCTTGAGGTGACCCAGCACTGTGCTGGCTTTAGGTCTGACCCAGTGCAGTCATAGCGGTAATGGCAATAATATCACTCCACCCCAGCTTTAGGGGCTCAGAAAAGAGAGACTCTGTACATTTTGGAGAAAGTAAAAGAAAGGAGTAAAAGTCTCTGCCTAGAAACCCAGAGAATTCTCCTGGATCTTATCCAAGACCATCAAGGCAGTACATATATGAGTTTGCAAGATCTACAGCATTACAGGTCTTGGGGTGCCCCCTAAAGCAGATACAGCTTAGATGATAACAACCAGTTTATCTGAAATGTCTGAAAAGTCTTCCTAAGAAGAATGACTACAAATAAGCATAGACAGTGAAGACTACAATAAATACCTAACCCTTCCATGTCCAGACACCAAAGAACATCTACTAGTATCAACACCATTCAGGAAAACATGACCCCACCAAATAAACTAAATAAGGCACAAGGGATCACTCCTGAAGAAACAGAGATATTTGACCTTTCAGAAAGAGAACTCAGTTATGTTGAGGAAACTGAAAGAAATTCAAGATAACACAGGGGACAAATTCAGAATTCTATCAAATACATTTAACAAATACATTAAAGTAATTTAAAAGAATCAAGCAGAAATTCTGGAGATTTACAATGCAATTGGCATACTGAAGAATGCACTAGAGTTCTTTAACAGCAAAACTGATCAAGTAGAATTAGGGAGCTTGAAGACAGGCTATTTGAAAATACACAGAAGACACAAACAAAAAAAGAATAAGGAACAATGAAGCATGCCTACAGGATTTAGAAAATATCCTCAAAAGGGCAAATCTAAAAGTTATTTGCCTTAAAGAGGGCATAGAGAAAGAGATGGGGGTAGATAAGTAATAGTAGAGAACTTCTCAAACCTAGAAATAGACATCAATATTCAAGTACAAGAAGATAATAGGACACCAAGCAGATTTAACCTAAAGGAGACTATGTCAAGACATAATTGAACTCTGAAAGATCAAAGATAAAGAAAGGATTCTAAAAGCAATATGAGAACAGAAACAAATAATATACAATGCAGCAGACTTTTTAGTGGAAACTACACGGTCTAAAGGAGAGTGGCATAACATATTTACAGTGCTGAAAGGAAAAAACTTTTAGCCTAGAAGAGTGTATCCAGTGAAAATATTCTTCAAACATTGAGAAATAAATACTTCCCCAGGCAAACAAAAGCTGAAGGATTTCATCAATACCAGGCCTGTCCTAGAAGAAATGCTAAAGGGAGTACTTCAATGAGAAAGAAAAAAAAACATTAATGAGCAATAAACAATCACCTGAATATATAAAATTCACAAGTAATAGTAAGTACACACAAAAACACAGAATATTATAACGTTGTAACTATGGTGTATAAGCTACTTTTATCATAACTAGAAAACTAAACAATGAACTAATCAAAATAATAACTAAAACAGCTTTTCAGACACAGTAAAGACAATAACAAATATAAACAACAAAAGTTAAAAAATAGGGGTATGAAGTTAAGGTACAGTGTTTTCTTTTGTTTGTCTATACAAATAGTATAAAGTTGTTATCAGGTTAAAATAATGGGTTGCAAGATAGTATTTGCAAGCCTCATGGTAACTTCAAACCAGAAAACAAAATGGATATACAAAAGTAAAAGCAAAAGCAAAACTAAATTATATTATCAGATAAAATATTATTCCCTAGAGGAAGACAGAAAGGAAAGAGAAAGAGAGAGAGAGAGAAAGAGAAGGAAGGAAGGAAGGAAGGAAGGAAGGAAGGAAGGAAGGAAGGAAGGAAGACCATACAACAATTAGAAAACAAGTAACAAAATAGCCAGAAT
This sequence comes from Rhinopithecus bieti, assembly GCF_001698545.2. Classification (NCBI taxonomy): domain Eukaryota; kingdom Metazoa; phylum Chordata; class Mammalia; order Primates; family Cercopithecidae; genus Rhinopithecus; species Rhinopithecus bieti. The sequence continues at coordinate 35,689 of NW_016829586.1, read as the reverse complement.
AAGTTTTTACTAATCAAAAATACATTGAATGAAAATGGACAAAACTCTCCAATTAAAAAACATAGAATAACTAGATAGATAAAACAACAAAACCCATTGATATGTGGCCTACAAGAAACACACTTCACCTATAAACATATGCATAGACTGAAAAAAAGGATAAAAAAAATTTCACACCAATGGAGAAAAAAAAAAAGAAAGCAAGAGTCTCTATACTTATATCAGACAAAATGGATTTCAAGACAAAAACTATGAGACAAGACAAAGAGGGTCACTATATAATGATAAACCGGTCAATTCAGCAAGAGGATATAACAATTTTCAACATATATGCACCCTACACTGGAGAACAAAGATATATAAAGGAAAAATTGTTAGAGCTCAAGAGGGAGATAGGCCTCAATACAATCATAGCTAGAAACTTCGGCACCTCATTGTTAGCAATGGACTATCTTTCAGACAAAAAAATCAACAAAGAAACATCAGACTTAATCTGCACTATAGACCAAATGGATCTAATGGATATTTACAGACTATTTCATTCAACAACTACGGATAAACATTCCTTTCCTCAGCTCACAGATCATTCTCTAGGATAGACCATATGTTAGGTCATAAAACACATATTAAATCTTTCAAAAATGAGATAATATCAAGCATCTTCTCTGACCACAGTGGAATAATACTAGAAATTAATAACAAGAATTTTGGAAAATATACAAATGGAGACTCAGGATCACCAGGGTGTACAGGAGGCAGGACTAGATTCCAGCTCCAACTCAGACAAACAGAGCAGCATGCAGAGGCTTGCATTGTGAATTTTAGCTCCAGAACAACTGCAGAAGTGAATCAGGTATCTTGAGTGGACCCACAGACCCTCTGAAGGAAGCGGACTGCTCCTGCAGGACCCGGGTGACACTCCCAATACTGTGAGTGCCCAAACTGTGGAAGTAGGAAAGGGAGATCCTCCACCTCTGAACACAAATCTTCATTGGGGAAGTTGAAGGTCTACTTTGCGAGAAAATATTTCGACCTTAGCTGGAGGTGAGTCAATTTAGAGAGCTGAGCAAAATACAGGGGTAGAGGAAGCAGCACAAAAGGCCCTGGGAGCTTGCTGAGTCCCCAAGTAGGCCACTCCTGCCTCGCATCACAGGAATCCTTTGGGAAGGCAGTCAGAGATGTAGGAAAAACACCACAGGGAGAAGGAAGTCTCCAGCTAAACTTTGTAACAATTTGAACTGGTCAAGAAGCCTCCTGGTCAAAACTCAGGGAGGGCACAAATCTGGCATGCAGACTCCACAGGCAGGAGAAGAAATAAATCCCTTTTCTTTTAGAGCTGGGAGACGGGTAGCCTGAGGCAAGTTCTCAGTCCTGCTTGCCCACTGCCTGGAAACAGACTTGGTGCTGTTATGGGGGGCATGGTGGAAGTGAGACTGGCCCTTCAAATTGTCTGGGAGTTGGGTGAGGTCTGTGACTGCCAGCTCTCCCCCACTTTCCTGACAACCTGAAGGACTCAGCAGGGACAGCCATAATCTTTCTAGGTACATCAATCCATTGACCTGAGAACCTCACCCACATAACCCAGAGCAGCCGTAGCAAGACCCACCCAAAGAGAGTCTGAGCTCAGACAGGTCTAGCTCTGCCCCTACCTGATGGTCCTTTTCTACCAACCCTGGTAGCTGAAGACAAAGGCCATATACTCTTGGGAGTTCTAGGGCCCCACCCACCACGACCACTCCATACTACCACAGCTGATGCTCTCTGGAAAGCACCACCTCCTAGCATGAAGCCAACCAGCACAAAAATAGAGCACTGAACCCCAAAGCTACGAACCCGCATGGAGTCCATTTCAAGCCCCCCCCGCCCCCCCAACCACTACCTCCACTGGAACAGGTGCTGGTATCCACAGCTGAGAGACCCATAGACAGTACATATCACAGGACTATGCAAACAACCCCCAGTACCAGTCTGGAGCCTGGTAGACTTGCTGGGTAGCTAGATCCAGAAGAGATAACAATCACTATAGCTCGGCTCTCAGGAAGCCACATCCATAGGAAAAGGGGAAGACTACTACATCAAGGGAATACCCCACGGGTCTAGGGTTGAACAACAACTTTCAACCCTAGACCTTCCCTCTGACAGAGCCTACCCAAATAAGAGGAAACCAGAAAACCAACTCTGGTAATATGACAAAAAAGAAAAGGCCCTTTAACACCCTCAAAAAATTAGGGGCAGAACTAGATCACCAGCAATGGATCCGAACCAAGAAGAAATTATTTACCATAAAAAGAATTCAGGAGGTTAGTTATTAAGCTAATCAAATAGGCACCAGAGAAAGACAAAGCCCAGTGCAAGAAAATCCCCAAAAATGATGCAAGAAGTGAAGGGAGAAATAAGAAAATAGACAGCATAAATAAAAAACAATCAAAACTTCTCAGAAAATTGGGCAAACCTATAGAAATGGGAAATACTCTGAAAAGTCTCAGCAATAGAATTGAACAAGTAGAAGAAAGAAATTCAGAACTCAAAGACAAGGTCTTTGAATTTAACCAATCCAACAAAGACAAAGATAAAATAACTTTAAAGAAATGAAAAAAAGTCTCCAAGAAGTCTGAGAATATGTTAAATGACCAAATCTAAGAATAAACGGTGTTCCTGAGCAATAAGAGAATTCTAAAAGGTTGGAAAACATATTGGGGGAATAATTGAGGCAAACGTCCCTGGCTTTGCTAGAGACCTAGACACCCAAATACAAGAAGCATAAAGAACAAGCACAAAGAAATTCATCACAAAAGATCATTGCCTAGGCACATTGCCATCAGGCTTTCTAAAGTTAAGAAGAAAAAATAAACTTAAGAGCTGTTAGAGAAAAGCACTAGGTAACCTATAAAGAAAAACATATCAGATTAACAGAAGAATTCACAACAGAAACCCTACAAGTTAGAAGGGATTAAGGCCCTATTTCAGCCTCCTCAAACAAAACAATTATCAGCCAAAAATTTTGTATCCAGCAAAACTAAGCATCCTATATGAAGGAAAGATAGTCTTTTGCAGACAAACAAATGCTGAGAGAATTCACCACCACCAAGCCACCACTACAAGAACAGCTAAAAGGAGCTCTAAATCTTGAAACAAATCCTGAAAACACATCAAAACAGAACCTCTATAAAGTATAAATCACACAGGACCTATGAAAAAAATACAAATTAAAAAGCAAAAACAAATAACAAAGGTACACAGGCAAAAAACAGCATGATGAATGGAATGGTACCTCACATCCCAATACTAACATTGAATGTAAATGGCCTAAATGCTCCACTTAAAAGATACAGAATCTCAGAAGAAATAAGAATTCACCAACCAACTATTTGCTGTCTTCAAACGACTCACATAACACATAAGGACTCACATGAACTTAAAAGTAAAGGAGTTGAAAGAGGCATTTCATGCAAATGGACACCAAAAGTAATCAGGGGTAGCTATTCTTTTTTTTGTGTGTAATTCAATAAGCATTTATTAGGCACTTACTGTGTACAAAGCAAAATGCTACATTCTTTGACAATATAAAGATGAATATATGATTGTCCCTGAACTCAAAAGAAGATTCCAGTTTAAAAATTAGTTTTGATACCAAGGGAAATTAAATTCATGCTGTAATGAAGATGTAAGGATTTTGAGAGAACAATGGAAGTATTAACTACTTGTAAGGGAAGACTTGATAGAGGGACTGGCCTTTAATGAGCAAGATTTTGACAGCAGAGGCAGTGTTGTGGGAGCATGCTATGCTAAGGACACAGTGCCAGGAAACCTCAAGTCAGTATATTCTACGTCTACACGGCAGATGGTCATAGCCACCATATCTCCCGCTAAGCAAGAGCTTCTTGGGTTCATAAGCCCCAATTGTGTGTATTAGCAGATGGGAAAAGTGGATCTTATTAGTTCCTTGGAATTATCCAGGGAAACAGTTTCTCATTTTCTCCTGATGGGTTTTTCTTAGCTTGTTATGAGAATTGTGGTCTGGGTTTTGGAACTACCAAAAGAACCCCAGTGATTCCAATGTGCAGATGAGTTTGTGAACCATTGACTTGCAGCAAGGGGTAGCTATTCTTACAGCAGACAAAACAAAGCTTAAAGCAACAGCAGTTGAAAGAGACAAAAGACATTATATAATGGTGAAAGGCCTTATCCAACAAGAGAATATCACAATCCTAAACATATATGCACCTAACACTGAAGCTCCCAAATTTACAAAACAATTACTAATAGACCTAAGAAATGAGATAGACAGCAACACAAAAACAGTGGGGAATTAATACTCCACTGACAGCACTACACAGGACATCAAGACAGAAGGTCAACAAAGAAACAATGGATTTAAACTATACTTTGGAACAAATGGACTTAACAGATATATACAGAACATTCCATCCAACCTCAGAATACACATTTTGTTCAACAGCACATGGAAATTTCTCCAAGGTAAACCATATGATAGGCCACAAAATGAGCCTGAATAAATTTAAGAAAATTGAAGTTATACAAAGCACTCTCTCAGACCACAGTGGAATAAAACTGGAAATCCATTTTAAAATGAATCTTCAAAACCATGAAAATGCATGGAAATTAAATAACCTGCTCATGAATAAGCATTAGGTCAAAAACGAAAATAAAATACAAATTAAAAAATTATTCAAACTGAATGACAATAGTGACACAACTTTTGAAAACCTGTGGGATACAGCAAAAGTGGTACTAATAAAAAAGTTAATAGCCCTAAATGTCTACATCGAAAAGACTAAAAAAGTAGAAACTTACAATCTGAGGTCACACCTCAAGGAACTAGAGAAACAAGAACAAATCAAGCCCAAAGCCAGCAGAAGAAAGGAAACAACCAAGATCAGAGTAGAACTAAATGAAATTAAAACAAAACAAAAGAAAATACAAAAGATAATTTGCTTTTAAAAAGCTGGTTCTTTGAAAAGATAAAATAAAGTTGATAAACCGTTAGCAAGATTACCCAGGAAAAGAAGAGAGAAAATACAATAACCTCAATAAGAAATAAAATGAGAGATACTACAACTGACACCACAAAAATAAAAAAGATCATTCAAGGTTACTCTGAACACTTTTATGCACATAAACTAGAAAATCTAGAAGAGATGGATAAATTCCTGGAAAAATACAACCCTCCTAGCTTAAATCAGGAAGAATCAGATACCCTGAAGACACCAATAACAAGCAGCGAGATTAAAATGGTAATTTAAAAAATAGAAACAAAAAAATGTCCAGGACCAGATGGATTCACAACAGAATTCTATCAGACATTCAAAGAAGAAATGGTACCAATTCTATTGACACTATTCGACAATATAGAGAAAGAAGGAACCCTCCCTAATTCATTCTATGAAGTCAGCTTCACCTTCATACCAAAACCAGGAAAGGACATAAGCAAAAAAGAAAACTGCAGACTGATATCCCAGATGAACATAAATGCTACAATCCTTAAAAAAATATATATCTAACCAAATCCAACAACATATCAAAAAGATAATCCACCACGATCAAGTAGGTTTCACACCAGGGATGCGGGGATGGTTTAACATATCCAAGTCAATAAATGTGACACACCACATAAACATAATTAAAAACAAAAATCAACCATCCCAATAGATGCAGAAACAGCATTCAACAAAATTTAGCATCCCTTTATGATTAAAACTCTCAGCAAAATTGGCATACAAGAAACATACCTCAATGAAATAAAAGCCATCTATGACAAACCCAAAGCCAACATAATACTGAATGAGGAAAGAGTTGAAAGCATTTCCTCTGAGAACAGGAACAGGACAAGTACACCCACTCTCACTACTCCTCTTCTACAGAGTACTGGAAGTCCTAGCCAGAGTAATCAGAAAAGAGAAAAAAATAAAGGGTATCCAAATCAGTATAGAGTAAACCAAACTGTCACTGTTTGCTGATGATATGATTGTATACCTAGGAAACCCTAAAGACTTTTTCAGAAAGCTCCTAGAACTGATAAAATAATTCAGCAAAATTTCCAGATACAAGATCAATGTACACAAATTGTTAGCTCTTCCATACACCAACAGCAACTAAGCTGAGAATCAAATAAAGAACTCAACCCCTTTTACAATAGCTGCCAAAAATAAAAATAAAATACTTAAGAATATACCTAACCAAGGAGTCAAAAGACCTCTATAAGAAAATCTACAAAACACTGCTGAAAGAAATTGTATATGCCACAAACAAATGGAAACACATCCCATGCTCATGGATGGATAGAAACAATTTTCTGAAAATGACCATACTGCCAAAAGCAATCTACAAATTCAATGCGATCCCCATCAAAATACCACCATCATTCTTCACAGAATTAGAAAAAACAATTCTAAAATTCATATAAACCAAAAAAAATTCCACATAGACAAAGCAAGGCTAAGCAAAAAGAACAAATCTATAGGCATGACACTACCTGATTTCAAACTATACTATAAGGCCATAGTCACAAAAACAGCATGATACTGGTATAAAAATAGGCACATAGACCAGTGGAACAGAATAGACAACATAGAAATGAACCCAAATACTTATATCCAACTGATCTCCAAACAAACAAACATATAAAGTGGGGAAAGGACACCATTTTCAACAAATACTCCTGGGATGACTGGCTAGCCACATGTAGGAGAATAAAACTGGATCCTTATCTCTCACCATACACAAAAATCAACTCAAGATGGATTAAGGACTTAAATCTAAAACCTGAAACTATAAAAATTCTAGAATATAACATTGGAAAACCCTTCTAGACATTGGCTTAGCCAAGGATTTCATGACCAAGAACCCAAAAGCAAATGTAACAAAAACAAGGATAAAGAGGTGGGACTTAAACTAAAGAGCTTTTGTACGAAAAAGGAACAATCAGAAGAGTAAACAGAAAACCCACAGAGTGGGAGAAAATCTTTGCAATCTATACATCTGACAGAAAACTAATGTCCAGAATCTACAACAAAGTTAAGTCAGCAAGATATAAACAAATTATTTCATCAAAAAGTGGGCTAACGACATGAATAGACAATTCTCAAAAGAATATAGACAAATGGCCAACAAACATATGAAAAAATACTCAACACCACTAATGATCAGAAAAATGCAAATCAAAACCACAATGCGATACCACTTTACTCCTGCAAAAAATGGTCATAATCAAAAAATTATAAAACAGTAGATGTTGGCATGGATGCAGTGATCAGGGAACTCTTCTACACAGCTGGTGGGAATATAAGCTGGTACAATCACTATGGAAAACAGTGTTGAGATTCCTCAAAGAACTAAAAGTGGAATATTTGATCCAGCAATCCCACTACTGGGTATCTACTCAGAGGAAAATAAGTCATTATATGAAAAAGATACTTACACACACGTTTATAGCAGCACAATTCGCAATTGCAAAATTGTGGAGCTAACCCAGATGCCCATCAGTCAACGAGTAGATAAAAAAGCTGTGAGATATATATATATAATGGAATACTAATCAGCCATAAAGAGGAATCAATTAATGGCATTTGCAGCAACCTAAATAAGATTGTAGACTATTATTCTAAGTGAAGTAACCCAGGAATGGAAAACCAAACATCATATGTTCTCACTGAAATGTGAGAGCTAACATATGAGGATGCAAGGCATAAGAATGATACAATGGATTTTGGGGACTCAGTGGGAAAGGATGGGAAGAGTGAGGAATAAAAGACGGCAAATGTGATGCAGTGTATACTGCTCGGGTGATGGGTGCACCAAAATCTCACAAATCACCATTAAAGAACTTACTCATGTAACAAAAAACCAACCATATCCCAATACCTATGCAAAAATAAAGAACAGAAATAAATAAAAAGAAAATACACAAATACATGGAAATTAATCAATATGCTTCTGAATGACCAGTGGGTAAATGAAGATATTAAGAAGAAAATTAAAAAATATATTGAAACAAATGATAATGGGAACACAGCATACCAAAACGTATAGAATACAACAAAGCAGTACTCAGAGTGAAGTTTACAGCTATAAGTGGCTACATAATAAAGAGTAAAAATTTCAAAAAAAAAACCATCTATGCATCATGAACTGGAAAAGCAAGAGCAAACCAAACCTAATAAAATTAGTAGAAGAAAAGAAATAATAAAATCAGAGAAGAAAGTAATGAAATTGAAATTTAAAAATACAAAGATCAATGAAACGAAATTTGGTTTTGTAAAAAAGTTAAACAAAATTGACAAACCTTTAGCCTGACTAAGAAAAAAAGAGAGAAGTTGAAATTTTTAAAAAATATATTACAACTGATACTGCAGAAAGTCAAAGGATTATTAGTGGCTACTATGAGCAACTATATGCCAATAAATTGGAAAATCTACAAGAAATGGACAAATTTCTAGACACATAAAACCTACCAAGAATAAACCAGGGACGAATCCAAAACCGGAACAGACCAATAACAAGTAATGAGATCAAAAATATAATAATTTAAAAAAATCTCTCAAGATAAAAGCCCAAGACCCAATGTCTTCATTGCTGAATTCTACCAACCCTTAAAGAAGAACTAATACTAATGCAACTGAAATTATTCTATAAAATAGAGGAGGAGGGAATACTTCCAAATTTATTCTATGAGGCCAGTATTACACTAATACCAAGAACATATCAACAAAAGAAAACTGCAAGCCAATACCCCTGAATAATTGATATGGTTTGGCTGTATCCGGACCCAAATCTTGTCTTAAATTGTAGGTCCCATAATTCCCACAAGTTGTGGGAGGGACCTGGTAGGAGGTAATTGAATCATGGGAGTAGGTCTTTCCCATGCTGTTCTTATGATACTGAATAAGTCTCACAAGATCTGATGGTTTTATGAAAAGAAGTTCTCCTCCACATACTCTCTTTTGCCTGTCACAATGCAAGTCGTGACTTTGCTTTTCCTTTGCCTTTCATCATGACTGTGTGGCCTCCCCAGCCATGTGGAACTATGAGTTAATTAAACCTCTTTCACTTATAAATTACCCAGTCTCAGGTATGTCTTTATTAGCAGTGTGAGAACAGACTAATACAACAATATTAATGCAAAAATATTCAACAAAATACTAGCAAACTAAGTTCCACAATATATTAGCGGGGTTATTCATTATGATCAAGTGGGATTTAATTCTGGGATGCAAGAATGTTTCAACAATTGCAAGTCAATCAACATGACACATCATATCAAGACAATGAAGGATAAAAGCCATATAATCATTTCAATTGATGCTTACAAAGCATTTGATAAAATTAAACATCCATCATTTTTTTAAACCCTCAAAATACTGAGTATAGGAAAAAACATACCCCAACATAATAAAGTTTATATACAACAGATCCACAGTAAGTATCATACTGAATGGGGAAAAACTAAAAGTCTTTCCTTTAAAATCTGGAACACAAGAATGCTCACTGTCATTACTGTTATTCAACATAGTACTGTAAGTCCTAGCTAAAGTAATCAGACAAGAGAAAGATATGAAGAGCATCCAAATTGGAAAGGAAGAAGTCAAATTATTCTTGTTTGCTGATGATATAATCTTATATTTGGAAAAACCTATAGACATCACCAAAAAACTATTAGAACTGATAAACAAATTCAGTACACTTATAGGATACAAAAGCAATGTACAAATCAGTAGCATTTCTATTTGCCAATAGTGAACAATGTAAAAAATAAATTAAAAAATAATTCCATATACAATAGCTACATATAAAATTAAATACCTAGAAATTAAAGAATTAAAAATCTTTATAATGAAAACTAAAAAATACTGATAAAGAAAATTGAAGAGGACACTAAAAAATAGAAAAGAATTTTATGTTTATAAATCAGAAAAAAATCAATATTGTTAAAATGTCCATACTACTCAAAGGAATCTACAGATTCAATGCAATCCCTAACAAAATACCAATTACACTTCTCACAGAAATGGAAAAATCAGACCTACGATTCATATGGAACCACAAAAGACTTAGAATAGCCAAAGCTATCCTAAGCAAAAATGACAAGACTGGAGGAATCGCATTACCTGACTTCAAATTATACTACAGAGCTACAGTAACAAAACAGCATGGCACTGGAATAAAAGGAGTCAGACAGACCAATGGAACAGAATAGAGAACCTATAAATGAATCCATATATCTAGAGCTGAATTTTTTTTTCCTTTTTTTTTTGATACAGAGTCTGCCTCTGTTGCCCAGGCTGGAGTGCAATGGTGCCTAATCTTGCCCTCACTGCCAACCTCCACTCTCCTGGGTTCAACTGATTCTCCTGCCTCAGCCTCCAAAGTAGCTGGGATTACAGGTGTGCACAACCACGCCCAGCTATTTTGTATTTTTAGTAGAGACAGGTTTTCACCATGTTGGCCAAGCTGGTCTCAAACTCCTGACCTCAAGAGATCCACCTGCCTCAGCCTCCCAAAGTGCTGGGATTATAGGTGTGAGCCACCTGACTTATTTTTATAAAGGAGCCAAGAACATACACGAGGAAAAGGACAGTCTTAGATTAATGACGCTGAGAAAACTGGATATCGATATGCAAAAGAATGAAACTAGACCTCTATCTTTCACCATATACAAAAATCAAATTAAAATGCATTAAAGACATCTAAGACCTCAACCTATGAAACTATTACAAGAGAAATTTGGAGAAAATCTCCAGGACATTTATCTGGGCAAAGATTTTCTGAGTAATACCCCACAAGCACAGGTAATCAAAGCAAACATGGACAAATGAGACGACATCAAGTTAAAAAACTTCTGCACAACAAAAAATACAATCAACAACCCATAGAATGGGAGAAGGTGTTTGCAAACTACCCCTCTGACAAGGGATTAATAAGCAGACTATATAGCGAGCTCAAGCAATTCAAAAGAAAAAAATATATAATGATCCAATCAAAAAGTGAGCAAAAGGTCTGAATAGACATTGATCAAAAGAAGACATAGAAGTGACAAGCATATGAAAAGGTGCCCAACATCACCGATCATAAGGTAAATGCAAATAAAAAGTACAGTAAGATACCATCTCACCCCAGTTAAAACGTCTTACATCTAACAGACAGGCGGTAACAACTGCTGGTGAAAATGTGGAGAAAAGAAAGCCCTTGTACACTGTTGGTTAAAATGTAAATTAGTACAACCACTATGAACAGTTTGGTGGTTCCTCGAAAAACTAAAAATAGAGTTACCATATGATCCAGCAATCCCACTGCTGGGTATATACCCACAAAACAGGAAATCAGTATATCAAAAAGATATCTGCACTCCTATGTTTGTTGCAGCACTGTTTACAATAGGTAACATTTGGAAGCAACCTAAGTGTCTATCAACAAATGAATGGATATGGGAAATGTGCTAAATACACACAATAAAGTCTGCAATAAAAAAGAATGAGATTCTATCATTTGCAACAACATAGATGGAACTGGAGATCATTATTTTAAGTGAAATAAGTAAGGCACAGAAAGACAAACATTGAATGTTCTCACTTATTTGTGGGATCTAAAAGTCCAATACATTGAACTCATGGACATGGAGAGTAGAACGATGGTTACTAGAGGCTGGGAAGGGTAGTGGAAGGCTGAGAGGGGGAGGAGGTGGGGAGACTTAATGCGTCCAATAAAATAGAAAGAATAAATAAGATCTATATGACTGTACAAGAGGGTGATTATAGTTATAATAACTTAATTATAGATTTGTAAATAACTAAAAGAATATAATCGGATTGTTTGTAATTCAAATGATAAATGCTTGAGGTGATGGATATCCTATTTCCCACTATGATGTGCTTATTTCACATTGCATGCTTTTATCAAAACATCTCATGTCCCCAAAACTATATACATCATGTACCCACAAAATGTTAAAAAATAATTTAAATTTTAAAAGGTTTTATATGACAAGCCTATAGCTAACATCATACTTAATTGTAAAAGCTGAAAGTTTTATCTCTGAGAATGAGAAGAAGAAAAATGCCCACTCTTGCCACTTCTATTTAAAAGCACTGGAAGTCCCAGAGAGCAAATAAAAAATAAAAAGAAATAAACAGCATCCAAATAGGAAAGGAGTAACATTATCTATTTAAAGATAGCACTGTCTTATATATAGAAGGCCCTAAGTACTCCACCAAAAAATTATTGGAATGAATGAATGAATGGAGTAAAGTTGCAAGACACAAAAGCAACATAAAAAATTACAAGCATTTTATAAACTAAAATGAACTATCTGAAGAAGTAATCCAGAAAACTGTCCCATTTACAATGGCTGTAAAGAAATAAAATGTCTAATAATAAATTTAACCAAGGAGGTAAAAGATCTCTACACCCAAAACTATAAGACATTGATGAAAGAAACTGAAGAAGACTCAAACAAATAGAAAGATATACCATGTTCATGGATTGGAAGAATTAATACTGTTAAAATGTCCATATTACTCAAAGTGGTCTACAGATTCAACGTAATCCCTGTCAAATCTCCAATGAAATTTTCACAGAAATAGCAAAAGAAATTTTAAAATTCACATGGAACCACAAAAGATCTGAATAGCCAAAGCAATCTTGAGCAAAAATTTAAAAACTGTTTCTAATTATATTACAAAGCAACAGAAATCAAAACAGCATGGTACTGATATAAAAACAGATATATAGATCAATGGAAGAAAAGAGAGAGATCAGAAATAAACCCAATAGTTTATGGTAATTTGATCTAAAAAACAGCCAAGAAAACACAAGGTGGATATGACAGTCTCTTCAATAAATACTGTTGGCAAAAGTGGATATCCACATGCTGATGAATGACATTAGACCCTTATTCACCTCATATACAAAAATCAACTCAAAATAGATCAAAGATTCAAATGTAAGATTTGAAAGCATAAAATTACCAAAAGAAAATAAGGCCAAAGCTTTATGACATTTTCTTGGCAATAATTTTTTTTAATGACACCAAAAGCACAGGGAACAAAAGGAAAAATACACAAGAGATACTTCATCAGTCTAATGTTTCTCCATAGCAAAGAAAAAAATGAAATCAATGGAAGCTTAGGTAATGAGAAAAAATATTTGCAAGTCATACATCTGATTAGAGGTTAATATCCAAAACTATAAGAAATTCATACAACTCAATAGGAAAAAAAAAAAAAAGAAAGAAAGAAAAAAAATTGTCAAAGAACCTGAATGGAAATTTTTTCAAAGAAGAAATGCAAATGGCCAACAGGTATATGAAAAATGTCCAACATCACCAATCACCAGGAAAATGCAAATCAAAACCACAATTAAATATCACTGCACACCTGTTAGAATGGCTATTATCAATAAGTCAAAAGACAGGTGTTGGTGAGGACGAGAAGAAAAGGAACCCCTTGTATGCTGTTGTGGAGAATGTATTATAAATTGGTAAAGTCATTATGAAATATAGTATGGAGGTTTCCCAAAATCTTAAAAATAAAACAACCATATTATAAGGCAGTCTCACTTTCTGAGTATATATACAAAGAAAATAAAATCACTTCTCAAAGAGCTACTGCACCCCCAGTGTTCACTGGAGCATTATTCACAATAGCCTAGAAAACAAATTACATATTTATTGATGGGTAAATGAATAAAGAAAATATGGTGTATATATGTACACACACCATATATATACACACACACACCATATATATATGATAAAATAATATTCAGCCTTAAAAATGAAGAAAATTCTGTTATTTGTTACAACACATATAAACTTGGAGGGCATTATGCAAAGTGAAATAAGCCAGGTACAGACAGACAATTACAGCATGATCTCACTTATATGTAAACTCTGAAACAGTTCAACTTACAGAAGCAGAGAGTAGAGGGGTGATGGCCAGTGGCTGGGGTGAAGGAAATGAAGAGATAGTTTTCAAAGGGTACAGACCTTCGATTGTAAGACGAATGAGTTCTGGACTCCTGATGTACAAAATGGTGACTATAGTTAATAAAGTATTGTATAATTGAAATTTAAGAGAGTTGATCTTTAATATTCTCACCAGAAAAAAAAAAAAAGTGGTAATAATGGGAGGTGATAGGTATGTTAAATAGCTTGATTGTGGTAATCCATTCATAACATATTGTATATATGTATCAAAACATCATGTTTTACAACTTAAATATATACAATTTCATTTCACAATTATACCTCAGTAAAGCTGGCTTAAAAAAAAAGTGTGCAATTAGAAATTCATTGGGTAACAGAGTAACAGAATGGGAACCTGTTTCTAGAATTTCATCAATGAATTAGCTGAAATCAATCATATGCATGGGAGACAAGAATAACTACCTACTGTAACAGTGACTGGGTAGGTAATCATCAAAACATTTTTCTCCTCATTTTCCTGGGCACATGCCTAGAACAAATTTCCCCCTCTCCTCCGCAGTCTTCTCGCAGGGGACTGAGTTATATTTGAAAGAATGTGAGTAGAAGATACATATCAGTTCTAGGACTGGCCAATAAAATCTCCCATGTAAAATCCTCCACAGGCAATTAGGCAACAAAATAAAAGAAGGTATCCAAATAGGAAAAGAAAAGGTAAAATTACTTCTCTTCACCGATGATACGATTTTATACCTAGAAAACAATGAAGACTCTGCCCAAAACCTCCCAGAACTGATAAATTGCTTCAGTAAAGTTTCAGGGTACAAAATCAATGTACGAAAATCAGTAGCATTTTTATATACCAATAACATTCAAGCTGAGAGCCAAATCAATAATGCAATCCCATCTGCAAAAGCCACAAAATATAAAATACCTAGGAATACATCTATCTAAGGAAGGAAAAGATCTCTACGAGGAAGACTATAAAACACTGCTGAAAGAAAGAATAGATGACACAAAGAAAACATTACATGCTCACGGATTAGAAGAATCAATGTTGTTTAAATGGCTATACTATACAAAGCAATCCACAGATTCAACACTATCAAAACACCAACATCATTTTTCACAAAAATAGAAAAAAATTCCAAATGAAGCCAAAAAAGAGCCTGAATAGTGAAAGCAATCCTAAGCAAAAATAAAAAAGCTGTAGGCATCACATTACACAACTTCTTTTTTTTTTTTTTTTTTTTT
>NW_016829586.1:14524-17339 GCF_001698545.2 Rhinopithecus bieti | reverse complement strand
CCTTTGAAAACTGGCACAAGACAGGGATGCCCTCTCTCACCACTCCTATTCAACATTACACAACTTCTAACCATACTACGAGGCAACAGTAACCAAAATAGCATGGTAATGGTACAAAAACAGACACATAGACCAATGAAACAGAATAAGAGAACCCAGAAATAAAGCTGCACACCTACAACCAACTGATCTTCAATAAGTTGATAAAAACAAGAAATGGGAAAAGAAGTTTCTAGTCAATAAATGGTGCTGGAATAGCTGGCTAGCCCTATGCAGAAGAATGAAACAACCCCTTCCTTTACCATACACAAAAATTAACCATGTTGGAGAAAACATTTAAATTTAAGACCTTTTACTATAAAAATCCTGAAAGAAACTCTAGGAAATTCCCTTCTAGATATCAACTTTGGCAAAGAATTTATGACCAAGTCCTCAAAAGCAATTGCAACAAAAACAAAAATTAATAATTGGGACCTAATTAAAGAGTTTCTGCACACCAAAAGAAACTATTAACAAAGTAAACAGGCAACCTACAAGATGGAAGAAAATATTCACAAGCTGCGTCTGACAAAGGTGTAATATCCAGAATCTATAAGGAAATTAAACAATTGAACAAGCGAGAAACCAATAACTTCATGAAAAAGTGGGCAAGGGCACGAACAGACACTTCTCTGAAAAAGACATACAAGTAGCCAACAAATATATCTTTAAAAGCTCATCATTAATCATCAGAAAAATGAAAATCACAATGAGATACCACCTCGCACCAGTCAGAATGGCTATGAAGAAGTAAAAAAATAACAGATGTTGGTAAGGCTGTGGATAAAAAGGAATATGTATACACTGCTGGTGGGAACGTAAATTAGTTCAGTCATTGTGGAAAGCAGCTTAGAGGCTTCTCAAAGAATTTAGAATTACCATTCAACACAGCAATTCCATTAATGGGTATGTACCAAAGGAAAATAAATTGTTCTAGGCCAGGTTTGGTGGCTCACACCTGTAATCCCAGCACTTTGGGAGGCCAAGGTGGGTGGATCACTTGAGGCCAGGAGTTTGAGACCAGCCTGGCCAACATGGTGAAACCCAATCTCTACTGAAAATACAAAAATTAGCCGGGTGTGGTGGTGCATGCCTGTAATCTCAACTACTCAGGAGGTTGAGGCATGAGAATCACTTGAACCTGTGAGGTGAAGATGGCAGTGAGCCAAGATCATGCCACTGCACTCCAGCCTGGGCAACAGAGTAAGACTCTTGTCTCAAAAAAAAAAAAAATTATTCTATCAAAGAGCCACATGCATTCATATGTTCATAGCAGCACTATTCACAATAGCAAAGATGTAAAATCAACCTATATGCCCATCAATGGTGGTGGGGATAAGGAAAATGTGGCACATATACACCATGAAATACTACACAGCCATAAAAAAGAATGAAATCATGTCCTTTGCAGCAACGTGGTCTCACTTGTAAGCAGGAGCTAAACATAAAGATAAGAACAACAGACACTGAGGACTACTAGAGGGGGAGAGTAAAGGAAGAGGTTATGTGCTGAAAAACTACCTATTGCGTACTATGTTCACTATTCAGGTGATGGGACCATCTATACTCCAAACTTGAGCATCATGCAATATACCCAGGTAAAAAACCTTCACATGCGTCCCCTGAATCCAAAATTTAAAACATTTCAAAAACTAGCCAGTTATATAGTCAAGTGGCAGCAGTGTAATTCAGGAAACCAACAACATATTGACAGCTGTAATATTTTCACAATTCTAGAGATAGAAACATTTAGGCAAGGCAAAATGACCATTTACATAACATACATACATGTCTTTATTTTTGAACAATCAGTTATGATGCTATTTATCTGAATGACAAATTTGTGAAAACAATAATGATGTAGCAAAGCTGGGTAATGAGAATTGTCCACACTGAGTGCAGGCTATAAAAAAGGTGTATTCTCTGTAGAAAATTTAAAACAGAAAACACAAAACTTGTCTGCTTAAATTTTCATCATGCTCTGGAAATTTTAAACAATGTTAATGATAAAATACTTTTCCCAGAAAAATATTTTCCTGGTCCAAGTTCTATACAATTGATGAAGTTACTGTTGAGTTTTATTAATATGTACACATAAGCTTCAAATTAGCACATTCTCTTTAATAAGAATCCTATTTTCCATAAAGGTAAATTTAGAGAACTTCCAATTGGTTATACCAATACCACCCGAAACACACAAACTCAGCTATGGGAGTTCCTGTGGAGAGTAAGTTAAAAATGGTTTACAATCATTCAAGCTCACTTTGTATGCAGGTTATGCCTTCAGTCCTCTCGTACAACATATCCCTGTGTTTATAGTTTCAAAATAAACAAAGTCAGTTCAGTCAATGTCTCTACTTTTGGGGTAGTGCTCAGCATGTGTTTATTAATTTCCTATTATTGATGTAACAAATTGTCACAAATTCTGTGACTTAAAACGTAAATATGGCTGCAGTTTTCCCTTCTGCAAGTGTAAAAGTGAGTCCTTGCTTTTTCCCTGCCTCCAAAAGATGTCTTATTGGAATGCTACCACATTCTGAATAAATAGTTGTATGCACATTATGGTAAGCCCAAATAAAATCTTTCAAATAATTCAGAACAAGGGCTCAAATCTCAAATTTCCTGCTCTCTAACTACAATGCTACAATCTCCCTTCCTCTACTTTCCAATAATCTGTTCCTTACTTCTTTCTGAGCCCTCATCAGCAACATCCTTAAAGTCCTTATTTCTTTTTTTTTTTTTCATTATACTTTAAGTTCTAGGGTACATGTGCATT
>NW_016829586.1:5420-9530 GCF_001698545.2 Rhinopithecus bieti | reverse complement strand
GTTGTGTGTCTCAGTTCCCCTGGCTAGGAAAACGGATCCCCTTCCCCCTTGCGCTTCCAGGTGAGGCGATGCCTCGCCCTGCTTCAGCTCTCGCTGGTCAGGCTGCAGCAGCTGACCAGCACCGATTGTCTGGCACTCCCTAGTGAGATGACCCCAGTACCTCAGTTGAAAATGCAGAAATCACCGGTCTTCTGTGTTGCTCGCGCTGGGAGTTGGAGACTGGAGCTGTTCCTATTCGGCCATCTTGCTCCACCCCCAAAAGTCCTTATTTCTACTGAAAGTCTGTTTAAGACAATTTGGGGTTTCTCTATCATGCTCCTCAAAAATTCTTTCAGCCTCGATTCAGTACCTGATTTCAAAGCCCCCTTTTACATTTTAGGCATTTGTTACAGCAACACTCCACTCCAAGTACCAAAGTCTGTGGTCGTTTTCTATTGCTCTGTAAAAAAAATTGCCATGTAATTAGTGGCTTAAGACAGCACCCATTTATTATCTCACAGTCCTATGGGTCAGGAGTCCAGGTACAGTTTAACTGAGTCCTCTGTTCAGGATCTCACAGGGCTGAAGTCATGGTATCAATCTCATCTGAGGCTTGAGGTCTTCTACAAGCTCACTGGTTGTTGGCAGAATTCAATTACTTGCAACTTAAGAATGAAATCCTGTTTTCTTGCTGTCAGACAGGGAACAATCTCAGGTCCTAGAGAGTCACTCTCATGTCCTTTCCACAAAGTACTCTCCTCTCACAACATGGCTGTTTGCTTCCTCAAGGCCAACATGAGAACATCTGCTGTGGCCACTTGTCTAAGAGCTCACCTGATTAGGCAAGACCCACTCAGGATAATCTTTCCTTTGATTAACTCAAAATAAAATGATCAGTAACTTAATCACAGGAATAAAATTTCTTCACATTCACAAGTCATGCCCACACTGAAACATATGGGAATTATAAAGGACATGTATGCCAAGCGGTGGTTACCTTAAGTCCATCTTAACAATTGCCTACCACACCAGAGCACCATTCTGCCCACTCCTTCACCTCTAACTTTGGATACTGCCTTGAATTCCTGGCCCCTTACAGTGCAGCCACAGTATTCTGTGTATTTCCCTCCCTTTCCCCAGATTTCATCACCCAGTCTTTGGACAGATGCCTCTTGCTTTAAAGCACTCTGACTTTCAACTGCATGTTTCTTATTCTCTAAAACAAATCAGAGAGAAGTCAATAGGCACATTTTCTTACTGGTGAGCTACCTGGAAAAGGCCATCAGGGGCACAGCTGTATGTGGCCAATAATCTTTATTCTTCCTCAGCCTGAGGCAATGTATATGAATGCACTTTTGTGAATATTTAATAACACATGAACTAGAAAAAGTTAATACAGTAAAAGTTCTTAATAACAAAGTCTGTCTAGTATGAAGTATTTAACATTGTCCTACCCCTTTTAAAATGACATTTTATAAAATGAAGACTCTAACAAATGTTTTAAATATTTTTAAGAATTTGCCAAATACAATTCATGGAGAAACCTATTTGCTTTGTGCACAATTGTTGCTGCTAGATACATGCATCTACAGTTCAGCTCTTGCCTAGGGCATAACTTGTCAATTAGTTTTCATTTCTATTTTTTCCCTGCGTCCACTGGAATAAAAAGGCCTCATTTTTCCCTTCTCTGCTCGGTAAATCCTTTCTTGCATCATGAGGCTGTGGTTAGCCTTGTATTTACTGTATGTACTATAAATATTGTGGTTTCTTCTAACCAGTTTCAGCAGTCAAGCTCAGTGTGTCTATGAGGTAATGAATAAACTTTTATATACATGTGGAGATAACTGAAGCATGTACTCTTAAAAGCCATTAGACGGTGGCTGGCAAGATGGCCGAATAGTAACTCCGGTCTGTAGCTCTAAGCGAGATCAACACAGAAGGCAGCTGATTTCTGCATTTCCAACTGAGGTACCCAGCTCAACTCATTGGGACTGGTTAGACATTAGGTGCAGCCCGTGGAGGGCAAACCGAAGTAGGGCGGGGCATTGCCTCACCTGGGAAGGGAAAGGGGTGGGGAACTCCTTCCCCTAGCCAAGGGAAGCCATGAGGGACTGTGCCCTGAGAAATGGTACACTCAGGCCAAGACACTATGCTTTTCACATGGTCTTCACAACCTGGAGACCAGGAGAGTCCCTCCAGTGCCTACACTACCAGGGACCTGAGTTTCAAGCACAAAACTGGAATACTTTTTGGGCACACAAGCAGCTGCTGCAGGAGTATTTTTTCGAACCCCAGTGGCGCCTGGAACACCAGTGAGATCAAACCGTTCACTCCCCTGGAAAGGGGACTGAAACTAGGTAGCCAAGTGGTCTAGCTCAGCAGATCCCACCCCCACAGAGCCTAGAAAGCTAAGATCCACTGGCTTGATTTCTCACCACCAGCACAGCAGTCTGAAGTCAACTTGGGACTCTCAAGCTTGGTGGGGGGGAAGGGCATCTGCCATTACTGAGGCTTCAGTAGGTGGTTTTCCCTTCACAGAGTAAACAAAGCCTCCCATAAATTTGAACTGGGTGGAGCCCACTGAAGTTGAGCAAAGTCACTGTAACCAGACTGTCTCTCTAGATTCCTCCTCTTGGGGCAGGGCATCTCTGAAAGAAAGACAGCAGCCCCAGTAAGGCGCTTATAGATAAAATTCCCATCTCCCTGGGACAGAGCACCTGGGGGAAGGAGCAACTGTGGGTGCAGCTTCAGCAGACTTAAAAGTTCCTGCCTGACGGTTCTGGAGAGCAGTGGATCTCCCAGCACAGCGCTCAGGCTCTGCTAAGAAACAGACTGCCTCCTCAAGTGGGTCCCTGATCCCTGTGCGTCCTGACTGGGAGACACCTCCCAGCAGGGGTTGATGGACACTTCATACAGGAGCACCCCGGCTGGCATCTGGCGGGCGCCCTCTGTGATGAAGCTTCCAGAAGAAGGAAGAGGCAGCAATCTATGCTGTTATGCAGCCTCTGCTGGTGATATCCATGCAGATAAGAGTCTGGAGTGGATTTCCAGCAAACTACAGCAGATCTGCAGGAGAGGGGGCTGACTGTTAGAAAGAAAACTAAAAAACAGAAAGGAATAGCATCAACATCAACAAAAAGGACGTCTAGACAGAGACCTCATCCAAAGCTCACCAACATCAAAGAGCAAAGGTAGATAAATGCACAAAGAGGAGAAAAAACCAGCACAAAAGGCTGAACATTCCAAAAACCAGAATGCCTCTTCTCCTTCAAAGGATCACAACTCCTCCCCAGCAAGAGAACAAAACTAGATGGAGAATGAGTTTGACAAACTGACAGAAGTATGCTTTAGAGGGTGGGTAATAATAAACTCCTCTGAGCTAAAGAAGCATGTTCTAACCCAATGCAAGGAAGCTAAGAATCTTGAAAAAAGGTTAGAGGAATTGCTAACTAGAAAACCAGTTTAGGGAAGAACATAAATGACCTGATGGAGTTAAAAAACACAGCACGAGAACTTCGTGAAGCATACACAAGGATCAATAGTCAAATAGATCAAGCAAAAGAAAGGTATCAGAGATTGAAGATCAATTTAAAGTGTGAAGACAAGATGAGAGAAAAAAGAATGAAAACAAGTAAACAAAGACTCCAAGATATATGGGATTATGTGAAAAGACCAAACCTATGATTGATTGGTGTACCTGAAAGTGATGGGGAAAATGGCACCAAGTTGGAAAACACTCTTCAGGATATTATCCAGGAGAACTTTCCCAAACTAGCAAGAGAGGCCAATAATCAAATTCAGGAAATACAGAGAACACCACTAAGATACTCCTCGAGAAGAGCAACTCCAAGACACATAATCGTCAGGTTCACCAAGGTTGAAATGAAGGAAAAAATGTTAAGGGCAGCCAGAGAGAAAGGTCAGGTTACCCACGAAGGGAAACCCATCAGATTAACACTGGATCTCTCTGCAGAAACGCTACAAGCCAGAAGAGAGTGGAGGGCAGTACTCAACATTCTTAAAAGAATTTTCAACCCAGAATTTCATATCCGGCCAAACTAAGCTTCATAAGTGAAAAAGAAAATAAAGTCCTTTACAGACACGCAAATGCTGAGAGATTTTGTCACCACC
>NW_016829586.1:1650-3998 GCF_001698545.2 Rhinopithecus bieti | reverse complement strand
TAGAGGGAAATTTATAGCACTAAATGCCCACAAGAGAAAGCAGGATAGATCTAAACTCGACACCCTAACATCACAATTAAAAGAACTAGAGAAGGAAGAGAAAACAAATTCAAAAGTTAACTAAAGACAAGAAATAACTAAGATCAGAGCAGAACTGAAGGTGACAGAGAAACAAAAAACCCTTCAAACAATCAATGAATCCAGGAGCTAGTTTTTTGAAAAGATCAACAAAATAGACTGCTAGCCATACTAATAAAGAAGAAAAGAGAGAGAATCAAATAGACACAATAAAAAATGATAAAGGGGATATCACCACTGATCCCACAGGAATACAAACTACCATCAGCGAACACTAAAAAGACCTCTATGCAAATAAACTAGAAAACCTAGAAGAAATGGATAAATTCCTGGACACATACACCCTCCCAAGTCTAAACCAGGAAGAAGTGGAATCCCTGAATAGACCAATAGCAAGGTCTGAAATTGAGGCAGTAATCAATAGCCTAGAAACCAAAAAAAGTCCAGGACCAGACAGATTCACAGCCAGATTCTACCAGAGGTACCAAGAAGAAGTGGTACCATTCCTTCTGAAACTATTCCAAACAACAGAAGAAGAGGGACTCCTCCCTAACTCATTTTATGAGGCCAACATCATCCTGATACCAAAGCCTGGCAGAGACACAACAAAAAAAAGACAATTTTAAGCCAATATCCCTGAGGAACATCAATGGGAAAATCCTCAATAAAATACTGGCAAACTGAATACAGCAGCACATCAAAAAGCTTATCCACCACGATCAAGTCAGCTTCATCCCGGGGTTGCAAGGCTGGTTCAATTTATGCAAATCAATAAACGTAATCCAAGTCGGCTTCATCCCGGGGTTGCAAGGCTGGTTCAATGTATGCAAATCAATAAACGTAATCCATCACATAAACAGAACCAATGACAAAAAACACATGATTATCTCATTAGATCCAGAAATGACCTTCCATAATATTCAACAGTCCTTCATGCTAAAACTCTCAATAAACTAGGTATTGATGGAAATGGAACATATCTCAAAATAATAAGAGCTATTTACGATAATCCGACTGCCAATATCATACTGAATGGACAAAAGCTGGAAGCATCCCCTTTGGAAATCGGCACAAGACCAGGATGCCCTCTCTCACCACTCCTATTCAACATAGTATTGGAAGCTCTGGTCAGGGCAATTAGCCAAGAGAAAGAAATAAAGCATTTTCAAATAGGAATACAGGAAGTCAAATTGTCTCTGTCTGCAGACGACATGATTGTATATTTAGAAAACCCCATCATCTCAGCCCAAAATCGCCTTAAGCTGATAAGCAACTTCAGCAAAGTCTCAGGATACAAAATCTATGTGCAAAATCACCAATAAACCAAAAATAGACAAACAGAGACAAATCATGAGTGAACTACCATTCACAATTGCTACAAAGAGAATAAATTATCTAGGAATACAACTTACAAGGGATGTGAAGGACCTCTTCAAGGAGAACAACAAACCACTGCTCTAGAAAATAAGAGAGGACACAAACAGATGGAAAAACATTCCATGCTCATGGAGAGAAAAAAATCAATATAGTGGAAATGGCCATACTGCTCAAAGTAATTTCTTGATTTAATGTTATCCCCATCAAGACACCATCCACTTTCTTCACAGAATACCCGTCTCTACTAAACATACAAAAAATTAGCTGGGTGTGGTGGCACGTGCCTGTAGTCCCAGCTACTTGGGAGGCTAAGGCAGGAGAATCACTTGAACCCAGGAGGCCAAGGTTGTAGTGAGCTGAGATCACGCCACTGCACTCCAGCCTGGAAGTCAGAGTGAGACTCTGTCTCGAAAAAAAAAGCGTAGCCACTCTGTCTGGTTTTCCTCTCTTTTTCTCTTTTTTTTTTTTTTTTTTTTTCCAGCTTTCAGACAAAATTTTGGCTACCAAAAAAAAAAAAAAAACTGAAGCATGTCCAGTCTCTTGCTCTTCTAATATGAACTGGGCTGCATTCACTAGTCTGACAGGTTCAGGTTGCAGATATTTATCAAATCTTTTGTCATATATAGCAAAGAAATCAGGGAGTTATAGTCACTCAGAGATTAAGAGTCAATTCTTACGTAAGGACTTCTAATCCCAACACCGTGTATAACTTAACAAGTTTAGAGAACTTCACTACAGGAAATAGTGAGATGCAGTAAGAAACAGGAGTAAATTATTATATATAAGACATGGTGACGAAATTATATATTTGAAAAAAATTTCAAGTCTCAAATACCTTTTTAAAATCAGTCACAGATATAGATAATAAGAACCAAAAGAAATTTATTTACAAA
>NW_016829586.1:0-1604 GCF_001698545.2 Rhinopithecus bieti | reverse complement strand
GAACCAAAAGAAATTTATTTACAAATTTCTTACTTGACCAGTGGTGTCATCCAAGAAACAGTATACCAGGAAAAATCAATTAACACCCCACTAATAGTCTTTAGACCAGTTCATACAAGGGAATGACCAGAGCAGTTCCTGACTGTCAGACTGGAAAGATGTCCTCCTGAGTATCCTTCAATTGTACATGAATTTACATTTAACCAAAGGGGTCTATGCAAGTAGCACTGTGGCACTTGTAGACTCAATTAAGTCAAAGCTTCTAGAGTGCTGTTCCCTGTATACCTTACATAGCTTTTTCACCACTTTTGTTGATTTCTTTGTCAGCTTCTTTCTCTTTTTCTCCTCCTTTGTCAGTTTTGTCTTCTCTGTTGATTCCTTCCTTTTTTTCTTCTCCACTATCAGCTCCTTTCTCTCCTCTGTTCTTGGTGTTCTCTTCTTCTCCATTGTCAGCTCTTTTTTCTCCTCCATTGTGGACTTCTTTCTCTCCTTCTTTGTCCTGAACACTGATATAAACAGCTTTGTTACAGCCTTCCCGGTTCCGAGCAATTTCAATGGCAAAGAATTGTATCCTGGGGGCTGAAAAATGAACAGAATTGATTATCATCCTACTCTCAGTTTATTCCCTAAATCTCTTTTTTTTGAGACAGGGTCTCACTCTGATGACCAGGGCTGGACTGCAGTGGCACAATCAAAGCTTACTGCAGCCTCAATTTCCCCGGTTCAAGCAATCCTCCTGCCTCAGTCTCCTGAATAGCTGGAACTACAAACACTCACCACTACAACTACACCTGGCTAATTTTGTAAATGTTTTTGTAGAGATGGGGGTCTCCCTGTGTTGCCCAGGCTGGTCTCAAAATCCTCAGCTCAAGTGATCCACCCATGTCAGCCTCCCAAAGTGCTGGGATTACAAGGCATGAGACACTGTGCCTGGCCTGCTCCCTATATATGCTGGAAATCTGACAAAATTGAAATAACATGCACACCATTCGAGTATAGTCATAAACTTCAGAGACCTTTAATTCCAATCTCATATTAATGAGATTGAAAATACTTAACTATCTTCAAGTTACATAAAAAATAGCAACAAGATCTTTAAAGATGAAACGAGAAGGTGACCTAACTATACATGTCACTGATTCATCAGTAAAACCAGACTGTTCAGTGTCCTTATAGAGAAATAATTTCAGAGGGAAGAAACTCACCAAAGATTGTGTTTTCCTCAGTGTAGCCCTGAGAACAATCTAGTCGCAGCAAAGTACCATAGTTGAAGTCTTCAACAATCCCATTAAACTTCAAGCAGAATGGCCTCCACTTCTATAAAGGCAAAAACAATGCTTTAGCTGACAAATGCAAGAGGTTGATGTACTAAGGCCAGGAGAGGGACTTCCATTTCCCCAGTAAGGAAAATAATCACAGTGAGACTAGGAATGAGGTGATTGTTGGTTTCACAGTGAAACTAGCAATGTGTTTCTGTGCTACCTATTGTGTCTTTAGACTAGTATTTCCCAAGATGAACAATATTTTACTTGAAAAATATATAAATCCTTTGCTGCAGAATTAAAATATGATTTCTTAAGTAAATTGTTTTGTTTTGAAGTTAT
>NW_016829585.1:0-925 GCF_001698545.2 Rhinopithecus bieti | reverse complement strand
TGGAATCTGCTATGGAATATTTCGGAGTGCATTGAGGCTTATGGTGACAAAGAAAAATACTCAGACATAAACCAAAAAGAACCTTTCTGAGAAACCGCTTTGTGATCTGTGAATTCATCTCACAGATTTACACCTTTCTTTTCATGGAGCCATTTGCTAACACTGTTTTCGTGGAATCTGCAAAGAGATATTCACTACCACCTTGAAGCAAATGGTGGAAAAGGAAATATCCTCACATAAAACCAGAAAGAACCTTTCTGAGAAACTGCTTTGTGATTTATGAATTCATCTCACAGAGTTACACGATTATTTTCATGGAGCAGTTTGGTAGCACTGTTTTTAGGGAATCTGAGAAGGGATATTTTGTATCACATTGAAGCCTATGGTAACAAAGGAAATATCCTCAGATAAAACCTAGAAGGAAACTTTCAAAGAAATCTCTTTGTGATATGTGAATTCAACTCACAGAGTTACCCTGTTCTTTTCATTGACAAGTTTGCTAATACTTTTTTTGTAGAATCTGCCATGGGATATTTGCTAGCACCTTGAGGCAAATGATGAAAAGGAAAATATCCTCAGATAAAATTAGAAAGACACTTTCTGAAAACAGCTTGTGATGTGTGAATTCATTTCATTGAATTACGCCATTCTATTCATGGAGCATTGTTTTGGGGAATCTGAGAAAGCATATTTTGGATTATATTGAAGCCTATGGTAACAAAGAAAATATCCTCAGAGAAAACCAGAAATAAGTTTTCTGAGAAACTTCTTTGATGTGCAGGAATTTATCTCACAGAGTTGCAGGATTCTTTAAATGGAAGAGTTTGCCAACACTGTTTTCATGGATTTTGTAAAGGGATATTTGGGAGAGCATTGAGGCCAATGGTGAAAAGTAAATATCCTCAGTTAAAACCTAGAAAGAGGA
>NW_016829584.1:0-1384 GCF_001698545.2 Rhinopithecus bieti | reverse complement strand
ATCTAAACCAGAATTTTCTAAATAATAGACATGCCTCTCAAATTGAGAAGTTATTTCCCACCTGCTAAAATAGTAACTGGAAATTGTGTAAGAAATATAAGTTTTAAAATGGTTATATAAATATACTCAGGATCAAGAATAGTTGAATCTAGGAAATAAGAACATGATGAATAAGGGATGTTCACACTGTTATTACAAACAAACATAGTACAGGAAAATTCTAAGAAAGGGGCATTAACATATACACTCTCGAGTAAATCAGCCAGAGTAAAAAAATAAAAAATTGGAGAAGAATCTTCGGCACAATTTCTCCCCATTGAAATAGCCCAGAACGGAATGAGATCTTTGAGGAAAAGGAGATGGCCCTCAAAGAAAATGTGAATTTATCACTGTTACTTGCAGATGATATTTTTGTGTCTGTTTCCATATCATACATTCTCACTGTCGCTATATCGGACACTGGATGACACACTGGAACTCACGGGGTTTATGAGCCTTTAGGAGAAAGCTGAAGTGAAAATGATGAACAGTTGATGACCTTTTGCAATTGTAGGTGGCATAAATTACATTATTTTTAGGAAGGCACAGAAATGTTGTGAAATATGTTGTATCTGTCAAAAATCTTTCAGTTAAAAGTCACAGGAACCCAACTCAAAATAATTTAAGAAGATAAACCCCCAAATAAACAGAAGGTACAGTAGGTGAAGTTAAGAAGAAGTTAGGGTTGTATTTAATGAAACCCAGGACTTCAAGTGTTGTCATCTATATTCTGTTTATTTCTCAATCTCTTGAAAGCTCTTTACATGTGTAGGCCAAGATGACACCAGAAAGTTAAGACTCATGTTCTGTTAGCTTAGTAATCATCTCAGGAATGAGAAGCAGTTTTCCCCATCATCTAAGGAGGATACTGATTAATCTAGCTGAGAATAATATGCTCATGCCTGAATTAATAATTCATCCAGGGGAATGAGAGACTCTGATTGGACAGAGCTTCCAGTTATATATTTAATCCCACATTCTTAAATATGAGCAGACACCAAGTATTACCAGGTATCTGAGGAAAGCATATACTAAACAATATTGATACCCAAAACAACCTACCAGAAGAAAAGCAAGTTAGAGATTATAGTGACTATGCAGGGATAGTACAAAAAACCCTTAAGATCTATCACTAATATCATCAGAGAAGATGCTACAAACATAAAAGGAGAACATGATATTATAAAAAGGAACATTCAGAAGATAAATACTCCCTTAAAAATTAAAACAAATTATAACATGAATGAAAACCTCAATAATTGTATTGAGGGATAGATTTCAAGAACCCTTCCAGGAAGTATTTTTTAAAAAAAGAGATACAAAAATAAGACAGCAAAGAAAACTA
>NW_016829583.1:0-2093 GCF_001698545.2 Rhinopithecus bieti | reverse complement strand
AGAAAAAAAAAAGGTTTTTTCTTCTCAGTCAACTGAATTGTTTTTCTCCATTTTGTCTTCTTGCCACTCTTGATGCAGATGTGAGAGTACCCAAGATAATTTCTAACAGCTTGGGTCTCCTTGGGAAAAACAGAGGAGGTGCCACAGACCCCCTTTTGGGAAAAACCTCTGTTTTCCTCATGGAACCCCAGGAATTGGAAGTGGATAGATCCCTCTCAAAATCTGAGGCTCTGTTTCCTTTGCATTGTGTTACCTGGTGTTTTTAACTTTTGGGAGTAGCAGAAATTACTTCACATTATGAGAGAACTTTGGTAATAACTAGGTAGCTAATAGAATTTTATGGATGGCTAATGGCAGTTTTGGGGGGAATACTCAGCTCTTTGACGTTTGGATTAGAGAAGCATGCTCTCAGCCACCTGGAACATATGGAAACGTCCCCACTCCTCCACTGAGAGATAAAACCTCTATAGGAAATGGGCTGATTCCCTCTTTCTTGGAATCCAGGATCCGGTATAAAATGGGACACCTAATTTTGGGAATCTGTTTTTGCCTTCCAGGCACGCCTGTTTATTAGGCACTGGAAACTGCATGCTTTCCCAGCCCTGTTTCTGGAAGAGCTCCACCCTGGAGCCAGTAATCCAATTAAGAAACTTAAAAACTACTGGCAAATAAATAATCTTACAACTACTGAATCTTCTGTTTGTCCATGTATTTATATGTGTTGTGTGTGTGATGTTTATGTAAAAGAACTCTAATTGGTTTAAAAAAGAAGGACTTAAATATTGTCAGAAAAATAAAACTAATGCCTCTTAGTTCATGTAACTTAAATAATCTTTGGGAAATAAAGACAGTTTTAAAGATTATTGGTAAAATAAAATATCTTCAAAATTTAGACATTTGGTCTAAATTATGCAAGTCAGATATTAGGTTTGCTAAATGTTTTAAGGTCATAAACTGTGTCTTTGGATTTTGAAAATTGTTTAGCCTGATTTACAGCTAGGTAAGGCTTGGGGACAGGTGGAGTTAGCCACACCCCTAGCTATGCTGGAAAGAATCAGATCTTATCTACACTTCTCTCTGGTGTCCTAGGCTCCAAACCTAGTACATAATTAAAATTGCTTACTAACCAGGCTTTTTACCAAAAGTTGCTAAGAGTTCTTTCTTTGGTCTGTATTTGTGTAAATATGTCATTGGTATGTTTTCCAAAATTATGGAATTCTGATATAACTTAGTGTATTAAGAATTAGAATTGTTATCTAAAATTGTTGTGTGCCACAGAGGTAACACATTTCCTTGTCAATTGTGTCTTTAACGGTGGGTGCCCTAAGACATTTTGTCATCCACAATTGTTGTCTTATTTTAATCCTCTTTAAATGTTGGTTTTATAATCAGCTACAGAACTCTAATAGGTGTTCTTAAATGCAAGTTTCTGATAACTTTGGAGATTGTGACATTAGAACAAAGGAAAAAAACCTTCCAGGACTCCAATGGAGAGGTAAAATATTCATGAATATCAAACAGAACAGGAGTTAATGGAATGGATTGAACTAATAGAAGACTGAACTAATCCTTTTTGACTTTTTAACTCAAAATGTCACTAATCTTTGTTGTTTTTCAGAGCCAAAAAAAACTTTTCTTTTGAGCTATTTACAGCTTTTAACAATTGAGTAAAATACTTCTGTGAAAAAACTTGGAGCCTATTTGATTCTCTCTACCTGATTTCTCTAGAATTTGGGAACTATTTGTGAGTATTCTAAACTTATGGTAATATAGTTATTTACGTAAGTGCAATAAGAATGGTGTTTTTTTTGTTTTTCGTTTTGTTTTTTTTTTTCTGGTTTTTTTTTTTTTTTTTTTTGGCAAGAGGATGCAGTTGGAGAAACTGGTTATTTTACTAAGGCTTTGACTGGAATGGCATGCTTTCCTTTAAGGAATCAAACCTGACTTGTAGAGCCAATAAAATCCCCTTGGGAAAAGTGGCCTCATACTTTGTCTACACACTCCCTGTACAGATTTCCTAACCTGCGATGAGTAAAGAATGTCACTTTCTAACAGGCCCAGGAGCCCCAAGTTATTTTGGAACCTCAAGAGGA
>NW_016829582.1:0-440 GCF_001698545.2 Rhinopithecus bieti | reverse complement strand
CCTCCCTCCCTCCCTCCTTCCTTCCTTCCTTTCTTTCTCTTTCTTTCTTTCCTTCTTTCTCTCTCTCTCTTTTGAGATGGAGTCTCACTCTGTCACCCAGGCTGGAGTGCAGTGGCATTATCTCTGCTCCCTGCAAACTCCACCTCCCAGGTTCACGCCATTCTCCTGCCTCAGCCTCCCAAGTAGCTGGGACTACAGGCACCTGCCACCACGCCCGGCTAATTTTTTGTATATTTAGTAGAGACAGGGTTTCACCATGTTATCCAGGATGGTCTCCATCTCCTGACCTCGTGATCCACCCGCCTTGTCCTCCCAAAGTGCTAGGATTACAGGCGTGAGCCACCACACCCAGCCTTTTTTCTCTTATTTTTCAATCAGTTATTTTGTTTACTTTTTGGAGAATTGAACTTTATTTTCCTAATTTTTTAGTTTTTTTTTTT
>NW_016829581.1:0-1652 GCF_001698545.2 Rhinopithecus bieti | reverse complement strand
CAAAAATATATATAACAAATTGAAATTTTTTGTTGATGATCATAAAGTGTGAAATATTTTAAAATATATTGAAATAAAATTATAATTATTCGTAATTCACAATTGATAAAAGTATTATAAAGCTATCACAAATTTTGATAAATAAGTATTAAACACAAAAGTAAATTTTATCACAAATGCATCTCTTAATGAGATAAATGGGACTGTTTCCCAATTCATGTATTTGTGGATATCTATGAAGGTCACAATTCTTTTTTTTTTTTTTTGAGACAGGGTTTCATTCCGTTACCCAGGCTGGAGTACAGTGGTGTGATCACAGCTCACTGCAGCCTCCTTCACCTCCTGGGCTCAAGAAATCCTTCACTTTAGCCTCCTGAGATGCTGGGACCTCAGGTGTCCAACACCACACCAGCTATTATTTTTTTTTAGAGTCAAGGTTTGCCGCATTGCCCAGGCTCGTCGTGAACTCCTGGGCTAAAGAAATCTGCCCACTTCAGCCTCCCAAAGTGCTGGGATTACTGACGTGAACCATTTCACTCGGCCCATAAATATTTCTTTATTGCTAAAAGAACACAGGTCTAATCATGGACTCTATTTGTAATATTATATGTATATATATGTATAGTCACTGTGAAAGCTTGCTCTTGTAAGCAAGTACATAAGAGTAAAAGGGATTTTAATACAGCAATGGCATTCAATTGTTTGAACTTTCCAAATATATGCCAAAATCACATTGTTGCCCATCATACAACCCTTTTAATGATTCTATCAGCTATGAGCTTTATGAAGCCCTCTGTCAATTTTGCTGAAAGCTCATAAATGGAAATCCCCAGACTTGTAAAAGGATTTCTATCCCAATCCCTAGAGTAGTTCAAGATCCCAATATCTGGGAGAAATAGCAAAAGACGAATCAACTGCTATTTATAAGGTTTATTACTCTTTCAGCCAGAGATACGCTCTGAAAATCTTTGGAAAATCAAAATATTGCTTATTTCTGTACTTTGTATTGTACTTTGTAAAAGCATTTTCTTAAATGCTTTTAAAATGTCTTAAAAATCACATGCCTTCAATACATTTTTTTTCATCAAAATCTCAGAGGCATATATAGATCGATGAGTTAAAAGTCCCCTGAATGACCTAACTGGCAAGGCTAGGCCTAGTTTTAAAACCGATTAGCCAAACCCATTTTCTCTGTCAGCAAAAGTGGGACATTATTTATGAATACAAACAGATGGTTGGGCGTGGTGGCTCACACCTGTAATCCCAAGCACTTTGGGAGGCCAAGGTGGGTGAATCAGGAGGTTGAGAGATTGAGATCATCCTGGCCAACATGGTGAAACCCCATCTCTACTAAAAATACAAAAATTAGCTGGGCTTGGTGGTGCACGCCTGTAGTCCCAGCTACTCGGGAGGCTGAGGCAGGAGAATCACTTGAAACAGGGAGGCGGTGGTTGCAGTGAGACGAGATTATGCCACTGCACTCCAGCCTGGTAACAGAGCGAGACTCCATCTCAAAGAAAAAAAAAAAAAAAAAACGAAAAAAGAAAACAAAATCAATACAAACAGGTATATTACGATACATATGAAAACACCTGTCTTACAGAATGTATCTTGAGGTGTATATTACCAAAACATGAGAAAAAAATTATGGT
>NW_016829580.1:0-1625 GCF_001698545.2 Rhinopithecus bieti | reverse complement strand
TATGGAATCTCACTCTGTCACCCAGGCTGGAGTGCAATGGCATGGTCTCAGCTCACTGCAACCTCCACCTCCTGGGTTCAAGCAATTATCCTGCCTCCGCTTCCCAATTAGCTGGGACTACAGGCATGTGCTCCTATGCCTGGCTAATTTTTTAAATATTTTTATTAGCGATGGGGTTTCACTACGTTGGCCAGGCTGGTCTTGAACTCCTAATCTCGTGATTCTGCCCACCTCAGCCTCCCAAAGTGCTGAGATTACAGGTATAAGCCACCATGCCTGTCTAAGAATAATTATTTTTTACATAGGCTTTTAAAATTGGCTTTGATGGAACTTTGTTCCATAGAAGGAATCTCAGATAAGACTTTTTAAAACCAAGCCCAGCCATGGATTTGTATCATCAAATACCTATGAGTTGGGTGAATTTTTCCCCTTCTGAGGTCCCGAGATAACTTGGGGCTCCTGGGCTGTCAGAAAGTGACATTCCTTACTTACCACAGGTCAGGAAACCTCTACAGGGACTATGTAAACAAGGTATGAGGCCAGTTTTCCCAAGGCACTTTTATTGGCTCTATAAGTCAAGTTTGATTCCTTACAGGAAAGCACACCATTCCAGTCAAAGCCTGGGTAAAATCACCAGTTTCCCCAATTGTGTCCTATTTCATTTACAAATGAAAACAGATTCTTACTGCACTTATGCAAATAACAATATTGCCATAAGTTAAGATTGCTCACAAATAGTTTCCAAATTCTGGAGAAATGTGGTAGAGAGAAATATGCTCCAAATTTTTTTCATAGTAATATATTTAATTGTTAAAAGCTGTCAATAGGCTAGGCGTGGTGGCTCACACCTGTAATCCCAGCACTCTGGGAGGATGAGGCATGTGGATCACCTGAGGTTAGGAGTTTGAGACCAGCCTAACCAACACGGAGAAACCCTATCTCTACTAAACATACAAAGTTAGCCAGACGTGGTGGCACATGCCATAATCCTAACTACCTGGGAGACTGAGGCAGGAGAATTGCTTGAACTAGGGGGGCAGAAGTTGTGGTGAGCCAAGATTGTGCCATTGCACTGCAGCCTGGGCAAAAGGTGCAAAACTGTGTCAAAAAAAAAAAAAAAAAAGTTGTCAATAGCTCAAAAGAAAAGTTTCCTTGACTCTGAAAAACAAAAGGATCAGCAACATTTTAAGCAAAGATGTCAAAAAGATTACTTCAGTCCAGCAGTTAATTCCTATTCTGCTTAATATTCATGAACATTTCAGCTCTCCATGAATCCTGAACGTGTTTCCTCTATTCTGATGTCACAATCTTCAAAGTTATCAGAAACCTGCATTCAAGAGCACCTGTTTGAGTTTTATAGCTGATTATAAAACCACCTTCTAAAGAGGACCTAAACAAGATAATAATTGTTTGTGGATGACAAAAAGTTTTAGGGCAGCCATAGTCAAAGACACAATTGACAAGGAAATTTGTTGTCTCTGTGGCACACAATAATTTAACATAACAATTATAATTATTATGATAATGTACACTAAGTCATATCAGAATTATAGGAGTTTCCCCACAATTTTGGAACATATACCAATAACATTTATACAAATACAGCCCAAAGAAAACCAAATAAC
>NW_016829579.1:30098-32267 GCF_001698545.2 Rhinopithecus bieti | reverse complement strand
AAGCAAAGATCACTCTGTTTTGGACTGAGTTATCGTTTTGTAGCCTCTATGCCAAATTTTGACACATTATAGTATTTGGCAAAGATAAGTATGAAATTGCTTGATCAACAAATGCAAACAAAAACATATGCTGGCAACTCTGAAGACATTTCTAATATTACTTTACCAATAATGTTTAAAGCTAGCTTATTTATTAAAGATTTTACTTAAGTCACATAAACTTGAAAAAGCATTTGACTAGTCTTTCCTTTTTTCTGTTAAAGTATTTAAACACTTTTATTTTTCTGTGAGCCAACTAATTAGAACTCTTTCATATATTCTCAGTAGTGAAATCATTTAGGCATGCTTTAAGGTTCAGGAAAGGCCTAGGCAAAACTCTTGGTGAGCTTTTGTTACATTCCAGCCTTTGTATAAGGTCACTGGCTTTTAATATTTAACTGAACCACTCAGTCAGTACTGAAACAGTTGTGATGAAGGCCTGTGTTAGTGAGACCCGGCCCACAACAGTTTTACAAACTAGTGTGGCTGTCTACCCATTTTATCATACCACTCTGTACAAGTAGAGTAGTCATAACTAAAGAGAAACGAGTGATTTCACTCAAGCTCATCATTTGTTCTATCACTCCCCATTCATCCATTCAACAAGTACGTACTGGTCACTGGTCATCCACTGGGGATACAGTGGGGAATCAGACAGCCTGGGTCCCTGCGCTCATGGGGCTCAGCATGGGCTTTCAGTCTGGCTGAGAAGACATTCACCAAGTAATCGGTAGAGTGTTTTGAAGATTGTTGATCGGGCAACAGTCTTCAAAACACGGGATATATGGAGGGAACACATCTCAGGACATCCATCCTAGTCAAGGGAATATTTCCTAAGGAGAAGTAATATTTAAGTGGAGACCCACAGCATATGGAGAGTTAGCCAGATAAAGAGAGAGCAGACAAAAACATTTCAAACCAAGGAGGCCTCCTTGGAGGTAGTAAAGAATTTCCATGTGATCATATGACTATAGACTAGGAAGAAGGAGAAAGATGAGAACTAGAGCAGAGATAAGTAGCAAGTAGCTTCCTGTGGTATGTCCTAGGGGTGTTTTGTTGGGGTTGACAGATAAACACTACCAGACACAGTGGGAGGAAGTAGACTGTTAAATGGGAAGCTGGTGAAAGGGTCATTCAGATGGAGTGATAATATTACTGGCTCCCAGGCACACCTATACAGTCTGCTGGTTTCCTGGAAGTAATACCACCCACAGAATGAGGATGGAATCTGGTGTGCACAGCTCCCTTTGCCATTCTTATGGGACCTTCTCCACCTGCCTGCCCCTTCAACAGGTGTAAGTAAGAGAGGCAAGACTGCCCTAATGTGCCAGCTATTTCTCATGAGAGGAGGACGTCAGTTGCCTGGGGGTATCCCCCAGCAGGTGTAGCTTCAAGACCTGCCTCAAGTCTCTTTCGGCAGCCTGGATTCTGTAGGATGTGGACTTTGAAATGATATATGTCTACAAATGAACCCTGATAGTACAATAGAACCTTGACACATATGTCTTTTCAGGTCTTCCAGAAAGCTAATCCTGTGGTTTTGTTTTGTAAAAACTGGAAGTTTTATGGGTTCCACTTTTAATCTTGTTCTACATATTTGCTCATTATTAGTAAGAATGATTTCTATTCCAGGCTCGGTGGCTCACACCTGTAATCCCAGCACTTTGGGAGGCCAAGGCAGGCGGATCACCTGAGGTCAGGAGTTTGAGACCAGCCTGGCCAACATGGTGGAACCCCATCTCTACTAAAATACAAAATTAGCCTTGTGTGGTGGCAGGCGCCTGTAATCCCAGCTACCCACTTCCACTTAAACCTGGGAGGTGGAGGTTGCAGTGAACTGAGATCTGAGATCCGGCCACTGCACTCCAGCCTGGGTGACAGAGTGAGACTTCATCTCAAAAAAAAGATTTCTGTTCTACTAGGGCTTAGCAATATTTCTATTTATTATTTAAAATTCCCAGCCGGGCGCGGTGGCTCAAGCCTGTAATCCCAGCACTTTGGGAGGCCAAGACGGGTGGATCACGTGGTCAGGAGATCGAGACCATCCTGGCTAACACGGTGAAACCCCGTCTCTACTAAAAAATACAAAAAACTAGCCGGGCGAGGTGGCGGGCGCCTGTAGCTGGGACT
>NW_016829579.1:23574-27093 GCF_001698545.2 Rhinopithecus bieti | reverse complement strand
AAAAAAAAAAAAAAAAAAAAAAAAAAAAAAAAGAGTCACGGGTGTTTGGAGAACGTACTCAATACATTACTGCTAAGAGTTGCCTCTTTATATGTTTGAAGTTATAAGGCCTCAGCATGCCTACTCTTACCATTTGGTAGCACCCAAACAAAACCAACGTCGTGTCTTTCGATTTCGCAAAAGTAGTATAACTGTAATCCCAACACTTTGGCAGGCCAAGGCAGGAGGATCACTTGAGCCTGAAGTTCGAGACCAGCCTGGGCAACATAGTGAGACCCTATCTCTACAAAAAATAAGAAATTAGCCGGATGGATGTGGTGGTGCACACCTGTAGTCCCAGCTACTTGGGAGGTTGAGGCAGGAGGATCGTTTGAGCTTGCGAGTTTGAGGCTGCAGTGAGCTATAATCATGCCACTGTACTCCAGCCTGGACTACAGAGTGAGACCCTGTCTCAAAAAAAAAAGTAGTAGAAAACAATTCAGTTTGAGTTGTGCCACAGTTATTCACATGGTGAATTTCCATCAGGCATTCTTGCACCTAGGTAAACTCAAAAGCATGAGGCAACTCTTTTAGACAAGTGGGGTATACAAGTTAGCATCACTTAGTGATTATTTGGAAGCAACAAAAGTGATCCTGGCTTGGGGACTTGCTGTAGGAGCTGATGCCTCTGAGATAGGAACTGTGAGGGCGTGGGGGTGGAAGGTTTGCAGTCAACTTCAGTTTTAAAGTGAGTCATACATCCCAGAGATAGGAACATGTAGAAAAACAGGAAAGGGAATGCAAGTGCTTTATCTGGGGAAAATTTCCTTCTTTTATTGCATCAGCCACGTTTCAGGTCCTCAATAACTACATATGGCTAATGACTTCCACACTGGACAATGCAGATATAGAACATTTTTGTCATTGCAGAAAGTTCTTTTGCTCAGTGTGGCTCTGAATTAAATAAGCAGGCTCCTGCAGCAGTTTATTCCTGTTTGAAGCATGAAGGAGAATTCAATCTAATGATTCAGATTATTATCAAGTCACATAAAAACCATGAGAGTAGATGAGCTCCTCTGTGGAAAGTGTGTCAAGCATGAAGGGAGATGAGCAGAAGCTCCACAGTGTTTAGGGAGGGGAGGAGGGGAAGGAATTGACAGTCACTGAGTGCCTGCTGAGCAGCAGGCATTTTATGTATAACATCTCATTTCAAGATGCAGTCAGGGCCAGGCGTGGTAGCTTCATGCCTGTAATTCCAGCACTTTGGGAGGCTGAGGTGGGCAGATCACTTGAGGCCAGGAGTTCGAGAGCAGCCTGGCCAGTGTGGTGAAACCACATCTCTACTAAAAATACAAAAATTAGCCAGGCGTGGTGGCACACACCTGTAATCCCAGCTGTCTGGGTCTGGGTGGCTGAGGCACAAGAATTGCTTGAACCTGAGAGGTGGAGGTTGCAGTGAGCCGAGATTGTGCCACTACACTCCAGCCTGAGTGATAGAGCGAGACTCTGTCTCAATAAATAAATAATAAAGATGCAGTCAGCAAGGGTAAGTAATTTGCGGAAGGTCGCTCAGCTGGTAAGTGATGAAACTGAAATTTGCCTTCAAAACCAAAAACAAAAATTAGCCGGGCCTAGTGGCATGCGCCTGTAATCCCAGCTCCTCGGGAGGCTGAGGCAGGAGAATCACTTGAACCCGGGAGGCAGAGGTTTCAGTGAGCCAAGATCATATCACTGCA
Source organism: Rhinopithecus bieti (assembly GCF_001698545.2). Taxonomy (NCBI): domain Eukaryota; kingdom Metazoa; phylum Chordata; class Mammalia; order Primates; family Cercopithecidae; genus Rhinopithecus; species Rhinopithecus bieti. The sequence continues at coordinate 25,378 of NW_016829579.1, read as the reverse complement.
CTCTAGCCTGGGCAACAGAGCAAGACTCCATCTCAAAAAAGAAATAAAAACAGCGCCCATTTACCCAAGAGACTGGACAACTAGAAGAGAGAAGTAGCAGAAGCCCAGAGAGGGTAGAGTTTCCAGGAGAGCAGTCAGCCATGGGAGGCAGGGCCAAGAGGCCCACTTACAATGACCATGAGAAGGGCACCTTGGAAATGTGTTTCATGCATTTCTTCACTTCATAATCACAGTAACTCTATGAAGTACTTACTGTTACCTCCATTTTCCAGATAAGGAAACTGGCCTAGAGAGAAGGGAACTAAGAAGCGTCGTTGGGGTTGGGGAACCAAGAGGTGTTGGTCACTCTAAAAAGAGTAATTTCAGGAACTCGGGGTAGGGAGCATCTCCTCATACAAGTATGTTAGGAGGGCCTCATGATCTGAGCATAAATAACACCAGGAGAGACTACCCAAGGTAAAGAGACTTGGAATGGAGACTCAAGTGTGCGAGAAAAAATGTTTTGGGGGCTTTACCCTAATTTTTTCTTTAAAGTGTGCAAATATGTTTAGATGATCTTATCATTAATAGAATTTGGATTATGATTGCCACCATTTGCTGACTTGGGACAAGCCAAAGAATGAAGCGTGTGCTCATCTGCCCATCCATCCCTGTGTCCATCCACACATGCATGTAACTTTTCTCTCAGTGGGCTTGTGGTATGATATGTCTTCCCTCTGACTCACAGCATAATAGTAAAGGGACTATTTCTGCCAAAATATTCCAGGACAGCAAAGCATTCGCTCTCCAAGGGCCTGCCTCAATTGCCCCTTTGGTTTTCAACTCATTCTCTCTCTTTTTTTTTTTTGTGAGATGGAGTCTCTCTGTTCCCCAGGCTGGAGTGCAGTGGCACCTTCTCAGCTCACTGCAACCTCTGCCCCCCGGGTTCAAGCAGTTCTCCTGCCTCAGCCTCCCGAGTAGCTGGGATCAAATCATTCTCTTTTAAAGCACTTGCTGGGTCACCAGCCTTGTGTTTCTTTCAGGCATAGGGGCCGTAACTGCCAGGTCCTCCTTATTTGCTTTGTGGTGATGTAGGCAGCTATCCCATTGTCACTTTACTTTGACTTCGTGAAGCACCATGCGTTTTGCAAGATTTGCCTTTTCACTTTGTGTTGCAAGACCAGTAGGGCTAGAATCTAGTGTTAAGGCAGCAGGAGTGATTGAGTGGCTCATGAATTAGTCCACATTTTTGTGACTTCTGCTTCCCTTCGTAATCTTGCTGCTATGGGCTGCTGAATGAGGTTATTAAGGGCCCCCTGCCTGTGTGTCTTCTGTGCCGATCTCGCAGATCTGCAGCCTTCACTCTGCCCTCTAGCTGCTCTGCACTGCCCACATGGGAGAGATCCTCAGACGAGCTTGCCGTTGTTTTCGTTTCCACTATTAACACCCCCAACCGCCATCCACCACTGACCTCCTCTTCCTAGTCCAAGATTGGGCTCTCAGGTCACCAGAAAATCTTGTAGGTCTCACCTCTCCAGAGGATTGTCATTTGTCACCTGGCACGGCACTTACAGTACTGGATTCTAATCACCTCTCTCTGTGAGCCCCAGAAAAGGTGGGCTAGATCTTGGCATTCCCAGCATTTGGCTTCTAATGGCTCATTGAGGATTTGATTCCAGCCCTATTGTTTACTGCCTCCAACTTGTCCATTTCTTTCTTTTTTTTTTTTTTTAAGCTCCTGAAAACCCTCTTATTCCTAATCACCTGTCTTACAACATCACCTTTTATCATGAATCAAGTACAGTGACTTTTTTTTTTTTTTTTT
>NW_016829579.1:18015-20553 GCF_001698545.2 Rhinopithecus bieti | reverse complement strand
TACTCAGGAGGCTGAGGCAGGAGAATTGCCTGAACCCTGGAGGTGGAGGTTGCAGAGAGCCGAGATTGTGCCACTGCACTCTAGCCTGGGCGACAGAACAAGTCTCTGTCTCAAAAAAACAAAAACAAAAAAACATTGTTACATATTAATCACATTTTGTGGAATACCCTGTGTTTTTTTCTTTTTTTATCAAAGGACAAGAGGAATTTCCTTCGTGACCCTCCGGCCGGCGTGCAATTTAATTTCGACTTTGATCAGATGTACCCTGTGGCCCTGGTCATGCTCCAGGAGGATGAGCTGCTGAGCAAGATGAGATTTGCCCTCGTTCCTAAACTGTAAGCAGAGTGTTCCCCAGCGTTTCCTCACAGCCTCAGTTATGTGCTCAGTATCAGCACCTAACGATAGAAGGGGCCAGAAGGGTCTCTATCTGGTCATAAAAGCAGGCCCTGCAGCCCTTTGGCAGTTCCCCTGGTCAGGGCACCCTGGAATCAAAACCAAGGGCTGACTTGGCAGGAAATACAGGGTGGAGATGAAATGTGCCTTTCTATCCCAGTTACAAGGTAGAACACATTTCCCTACAGAAACCACAAACATGCTGTATCACCCTGAATCACATTCTGGTCTCTGAGGCTCATCGGGATCCTTTTTCCAAGCTGGTTGCGTTTTCCATTCAGGTTCTGCCCTCCAGTGGCAGTGTTCCTGCTGTCTTTCCTAAGGCTTTTCTTACGACGGCTCTTCTGGGCTCCACAAATCCCAGCTTGTCCCGTAGGCTCCAGCGCATGCATGATGCATTCTGGAAGCCTGCCCTGGTGGTGCGGCCAGCAGGGGCCACCTTCCCTGCTGCTGCCTCCTTTGAGTGTTCTACCTCAAGCTCTTTTGTGCCTCCTCTAGTTCAGTGCCTGTCACGTTTGGAGTCAGTGTTCCTTCTTATTCTGTCAGTGTTCCCTTTCTCTTAACCTTGTCATATGGGTGTAGTATCTTACTGTTCCCCGAGAACGTGAGTTACGGTTCTCTCAAAAGACTCCTTTTTCAGCTGGGTGCAGTGGCCAACGCCTGTAATCTCAACACTTTGGGAGGCTGAGGCAGGAGGATCACGTGAGGCTGAGTTCGAGACCAGCCTAGGCAACATAGCAAGACCACCATTTTTACAAAGAAATCAAGAATTAGCCGGGTGTAGTGGTGCGCACGTTTAGTCCTAGCTACTCAGGAAGCTGAGGCAGGAGGATCACCTGAGCCTGGGAGGTCAACGCTGCAGTGAGCCATGATCATGCCACTGGCATTCCAGCCTGGGCAACAGAGTGAGACCCTGTCTCAAATAAAAGAAAGACTCCTTTTTCTATACTGTTTCCTCGGGACTCTTCTGTTTGTTTGGGGCTCTGTCTTTTATGTGGCAGGCTCTCCTTACCTGTCCCTTCACATTAGCAGTGCCATACTGAAAGGGTACATGGCCACTGAATGTGGGGACAAGCCTTTTGGCCTGGAGAGGCTCAGTAGCTGTGGGAAGGTAGCTTGCCTCCAGAAGACTCTTTGGCCTCCTGCCTGGCTGCAGGCAGGACAATGGGAAGAGCCAGTTGATAGGCAGACTGTCCCTTGACCCCTGTGGCTTGACCTTGGTGTCACACCTCCAGTCTCAACTGCGCCACCGGTCCCTGAGTGTAGAGCAGCTTGGCTCCCCTCCCGACATGGGCAGAGCAGGGCAGGGCAAGATGGGAGGCCCAGGGGCTCTCTGGGCTTCCACCCTTCCTGCAGGCAACTCAGTACAGTTTTCTCTGGTCAACAGAGTAGACTGCTGTTTGCCTAGGCCGGGCACGGTTGCTCATGCCTGTAATTCCAGCACTTTGGGAGGCCAAGGCGGGCAGATTGTCTGAGCTCAGGAGTTTGAGACCAGCCTGGGCAACATAGTGAAACCCTGTCTCTACTTAGAAAAAAAAAAATACAAAAAATTAGCCAGGTGTGGTGGCACATGCCTGTAATCTCAGGTACTCGGGAGGCTGAGGCAGGAGAATTGTTTGAACCCAAGGCGGAGGTTGCAGTGAGCCGAAATCGTGCCATTGCACTCCAACCTGGGTGGCAGAGTGAGACTGTCTCCAAAAAAAAAAAGATTACTATCTGCCCTTGACATTTCCACTTGACAGCTTTCCACTTGACTGCCCTTGATAGCTTCCACTGTCCTCTCCTCTCTCATTCTCTTTGTCCTTGTGTTTTTACATATGTAATTCCTTTTCTGTTACTTTCCTGACATCTTCAGAGGGAGCACAGATGAACATGTTTGTTTTGCTATGCTTACCCAGCCACATAGTGGTTTTAACAAGTATTTGCTAGCCTTTTGGTTCACACAGCAGCACAGGTTTTCTGTTTGTGAAAACACCACTATGGAAGTGTTCTTCCAGACTAGAATAACAGTTATATGGAATCTTTTTTTCTTTGTAATGAAAATCCTCCCTCCATAATTATTAACATATTAGTGGTAAATTTCTAGAGTCCTCCCCAACCCTCCCATAAGAAAAGTATGTTTTATGGCAAAAAAAAAAAAAAAAA
>NW_016829579.1:12777-14692 GCF_001698545.2 Rhinopithecus bieti | reverse complement strand
AAAAAAAAAAAAAAAAATTGTCCAGGAATACAAATAGATAAATGTTTGAGAGTTGCTGTGCTCAATTTTCTTCTTTCTTCCTTCCTTCTTTCCTTCCTTCCTTCCTTCCTTCCTTCCTTCCTTCCTTCCTTCCTCCCTCCCTTCCTTCCTCCCTTCCTTCCTTCCTCCCTTCCTCCCTTCCTTTCTTTCTTTCTTGACGGAGTCTGACTCTGTCACCCAGGCTGGAGTGTAATGGTGCGATCTTGGCTCACTGCAACCTCCACCTCCGGGTTCAAGCGATTCTCCTGTGCCTCAGCCTCCTGAGTAGCTGGGACTACAGGTGCATGCCACCACACCCAGCTAATTTTTGTATTTTTAGTAGAGACAGGGTTTCACCATGTTGGCCAGGATGGTCTCAATCTCTTGACCTCGCAATCTGCCTGCCCCGGCCTCCCAAAGTGCTGGGATTACAGGCGTGAGCCTCCACACCCGGCCGTGAGTTTTTTTCTTTCTAAGAGTAGGTATCTCTCTGTTGCCCTGGCTGGAATACAGTGGTGTGATCATGGCTCACTGCTGCCTCAACCTCCCAGGCTCAAGCAATTCTCCCACCTCAGCCTCCCTATGAGTAGCTGGGATTACAGGCACATGCCACCATACCCAGCTAATTTTTTATTTCTTGTAGAGTCAGGGTCTCACTCTGTTGCCCAAGCTGGTCTCAAAGTCCTGAGCTCAAGTGATCTTCCTGCCTCAGCCTCCCAAAATGCTGGGAGTACAGGTGTGAGCCACTGCCGTGCCAGACCTGGATTTCTTTACCAGAGGACTTGACTTCTCAGAACCTTTAGTAGTCATCTGTATTGTGACTCTTCCCCGGAGGGTGACATAGATTATTTCTGCAGTGTGCCTCTGACCACACCTCTCATATCAAGAGGGAGAGACTATGGAAAACAAAGCAGGCCACATGTTTGTTTTTATTAATCAAGACAGCAAACAGTGCCCACAATCTACCATAGGTACCTAGAATACCTAAGTCTCATGTCGGGCATTTCACAGAGCTGAGACTTAAAAATGATTTCAAAGATATTTAGGCAGCCCACTACCTCCTGGGAAGGCTCATTTCACTTTTGTTTGGCTCCAGTGTTAATGGCTTGAGACCCTGGAACTTATCAGGACAAACAGACCCAGTTCTTAGTTCCCCCAGATGTCTTAGTCTCTATAATCCCTCAGCATCCGGGTGATTTGCCTGTAAATGCCCTTTGGTTTGTAAGTGTCATCGTTAAGGTGAGTCCTCAGGAGTGAATATAATGCGTTGTCTTAATTGCAGAAAGCACACCATAGCATATCTTGTATGTTTTTGATGCAGCCTAAGATTTCATGAGCTCTTTTAGCAGCTGTAGCATACTGTGGTTTGCTCAGCTAAACTCATGGTCAACTATAATCCTTTACAAATTGCTGTGAAGCCCACTATCCCTCTTGCTGAACTACTTCCAAGAGATGTTACAGCAGTTGTGTGGCCACATCAGTTTGGGAAATGCTGCTTGGCATGTAGTAAGAACTTAACAAGTGAGAGGTTATTATTCCTATGACCATCTATGATGGCAGACAACTTGTCTTATTCCCCTAGCACCTAGCATAGTGCCGGATGCACATGGCACCATATTTCCACCGGTAAATGTTGGTGGCATTAATAAAAGTGGGGCTGTGTCTAGCAGCAAATTCCATCTTGTTACCTGTCCTCGCTTGTATAGGTAATTGTGCATTTTGCCTCTATCACTTACACACTAACTTCCAGGCCTAGCTTCTCCATTCATAGGTGTGACAACTGTGCATTCTGATGTCTCATATAAGACAAGCTCTGTCCAGATTCACAAGCCTCAGTCTCATTGTTTTCTGCTAGTTCTCACTGATTTTCTTTCTTTTTTTTTTTTTTTTTTTTTTT